>NW_005842946.1:300196-326174 GCF_000455745.1 Alligator sinensis
CAAATCGATTTAGACCTTTTTATTGGCCTCCTGATTCAATTCAGATTTGGAGATTGGGCCGCCAAATCGGGCCAAATCTCCTCTGAATTGAATCTGGACCTGAAGCTTTGCACAGCCCTAACAGACTGGTGTTGGGTTCTTTAACTGTATATTCTCTGTATAGTGTTTATAAGACTGTTGTTATAGTACTTTGTTGTAGTTGTTTCTTGTCATAATATATTCTTGTTATTAACTTTACACAAGTGTGTGTATAGTTTTCACTGGTAGTGTTCGCACCTCTGGTCAGGGCTGGGCAGTAGGCCAGTTTCCAGAGAGGATTTAACTCTTTATAGTGTTCCTTGAATCTAATGGGGAAGTTGGCAGGGTACAGAGGCTTAACAACCCTGTGTGCATGTTTGAGAATGTGTGTGGGTGCCTGAAGTGGTCTGCAGGGCTCTCTGTTTTATTGTTGTGTCCTTGCCATCTTTTTCCCGGTCTTCACTGGCTATCTGCTTGGTGAATGTGTTTAACAGCTCCCTCCTGCTGGGCATGGTATGGTTTGATATCCAGCTTCATGGCCCCAAGTACTTCTGCCTCAGGCACCTGGCCCTAGTGGACATGAGCTTCACCACCATCACAGGGCTCAGGTTCATGCCCTCACCCAATGCCAGAACATCCCCTTCTCCAGTTGCATGGCCCATGTTCTCTTTGTGGGCAACATGGAGAGCTATCTGTTGGCCATCATGGTCTATGTCAGCTTTGTAGCCATCGGCAACCCACTGCGCTATGCGGCCCCTGTGCCTCAAGATGATGGCAGCCTCCCAGGCAGTGGTGTCACTACCCTCCCTGCTACATACCATGTTGGCTGTCCACTTGTTATACTGCAGCAACCACTTGGAGAACTTCTTCTGTGACTGCTGCCCCTCTGGTGTCTCTCCTGCACCCAGTCCTTCTTCAACGAGGTGGTGCTTTTCACCGAAGGAATCATGGTGAGCCTGAGCCCCTTTTGTATTCAGCCTGGCCTCCTATGCCCACACTGGGATGCCTGTGATCAATCTGTGCTGTGCCAGTGCCTATACAAGGCCCTGTGCACCTGTGGCTCCCACTTGACCATTGGTGATGCTTTTCTACACTACTGTCACCTGGTTTTACTTCCTCTCAGCCTCCAGCCTGGCTCTAGCCCATGACTGGTAGATGGCTCTCTTCTATACAGTGGTGGCCCCTGCTCTGAACGCCTCACCTACAGCCTGAGGAGCAAGGTGGTGATGGCAGTTCTTAGGAGGGCCTGAAGGAAGTTCTTGGCTTGAGATGAGTAATTCGGGACCACAGCACTCTCACTCTGCAAGGTGCGGTACCTTTGGGTGTTTATACACATGCTTCAGGAATGGGGGGAGGGGTGCTTTAATTAGAGTGGCTCCAGGAGCCACTCTAATCAAAGTGCCTGAAGCATCATGTGCATCTTTGTCTTCATGCTGAAAAACGGTGGTAGGGGGGTGTGATGAAAGGGGCCTTACGTGTTGTACTACCTGCCGGGTGCATAGCCCCTCCCCTCAACTCTCCTGCCACAACTTGATGTTATTCTATAAAGAAAGAGGGTTCAATGGAGATCTTCTTCCTGGGAGGGCTCCCCCGGGAAATGGCAGTACTCACAATTCAGGCACGATGTTACACAGGGCTCTGCCTCCCCTGCAGCCCGTCCACTCACGAACTGGATGGGCGTCAAGCCAATGGTGGTTTGGTCTTGCTGTCTTGACCACAGCTTGCCTCAAGGGGAATCTCACTTCCGAGTGGGCTCAGTTGGTATTTGTCCGGCCATCCCTCCTGCCTCAATGAGTAGCCTTCTCTCCCTCAAGGCTGGCAAGCTATATATGCATAATGTAGTGCCCACTGCAGTGCCTCTGAGTAGGGTGCTTTGTTCTTATGCCTCTTCTCCCTCTCTCTTATTTTCCTAAAAAAAAAAAAAAAAAAAAAAAAAAAAAAAAAGACTCCTGGGGAGGAGAGGGAAGTGGAACTGCTGTGGCCGTGGTTCCTGCTCCTTCTCTGGCTGCCCAGCAGGAGGTAAGTTTCCCCCGCGGGGGGGCTGTTTATGGAGTTTGGGGTCCACAGGGACTACCTTCTCCCCTTCAGGAGCCTGTGGGGGTGGCTAGCTGCCACAGACCTCCCCCCTTAAGTTGCCTTGTGGCGTCTGGACCCCTCAAGGGACTTCTTGCAAAGCCTGATGCTCCTCTTCATGAATGTGACATGCTTCCTCCTCCAACTTGTCTGGGCTTCCCCATCTGGAGAGAAAATCAGCTATGAAATTATCTTTGCCTGGGTGGTGTATAACTAAGCTTGAAGGGCTGCAATGCCAAGGCCCAGTGAGTGATCTGGGAGTTTTCACTTTGTTTCCGAGTTAACCATTGAAGTGGGGTGTGATCCGTCACTACCACGAATTCTCATCCCATCAGGTAATATTTAAAATACTCTATGGCCCAACGTATTGCCAGGCACTCCCTCTTGACCATGGCATACCTGATGCGACTGAGCTTCCGACTGGTGAAGGTGATCGGGTGCTCTTCTTCCCCGCATCTTTGAAGTAATACCACCCCTAGTGCGTGGCCTGATGCATCTGTTTGTCAAAATTAGGGGGTGTGCACTATGATATCGTGGTGTATCACCTCCTTCAATTCTTTGAAGCTCCTTCTCATGTCTGGTGTCCATTTCAACAGCACTGCAGGCCCCCCTCCCAGCGCATCTGTGAGGGGTGAGGAGAGACTTGAAAAATGTGGTATAAACCATTGATAATAATGAGTCCCAAGAAGGAGCGTAGCTGTTTGCAGGTATGAGGTTCCTGAAATCGTCTTATGGCTTCGATCTTGTCGGTCAGGGGGTGTATTGTTCCCCTGCCTACCCGAAACCCGAGGTATGCCGTTTCTCATCCTGCTAACTTGCATTTCTTGGGATTGGCAGTCAGACCCGCTGCTTGGAGTTCTCCCAGGACAGCTCTCAGGGCTTCAAGGTGCTGGTGCCAACTGGGAGTAAATATAATGATATCGTCGATATATGCTGCTGCATACGATGTGTGTGGTGCAAGCAAGGTGTCCATCAGCCTCTGGAAGGTGGCTGCTGCTCCGTTTAGGCCAAAGGGCATCCATATAAACTCGAATAAACCCCAAGAGGTTCCAAAAGCGGTCTTGGTGCTATCCACAGGGCGCATTGGGATTTGCCAGTACCCTTTGGCCAGGTTGAGAGTAGATATGTACTGTGCTTCGCCAATCCTCTCAATGTGGTGGGTAATGTCGAAGGGAAGGTGTCGAAGGTCATCAAGGCATTTAGCTTCCTAAAGTCTACACACAGATGCAGTGACCCATCGGGTTTGGCCACCAGCACAATGGGGCTACGCCAAGGGCTCCGGGATGGTTGTATAATTCCCTGTCTCTGCATCTTCTTTATCTCCTGTCGTATTTCCTGCTGCTAATGCTGGGGTATCGGCCTCCACCTTTCCCTAACCAGCGCACCAGGGGGAGTTCTGATCTCACGTTCAATTCCCATCACTCATCCCAGGGTTTCTTGGAACACTGCCCAGAAATCCTCTAAGTCCAACAGCTCCTGTTGTTGCTGGCTATCCAGCTCTTTGCTCGTTTGCACTGACTCTTCTCCTGTGGATTCACTTAACTCGAGGCTGGGCAGTCCTAGGTCTTTCCCCACCTCCTCTTCTTATGCCATCCAGCCCTGTGGGGTTTTCTACTCCTTAAGAAGGTTCACATGATAAATTTGGTGTTCCCGGCTGTGGCCCGGCTTAAGCAATTCATAATCTACTGGACCCACTTGTCGAACTACTCTAAACGGGCCTTGCCACATTGTGAGATGCTTGCTCGAGGATGCCGGAAGCGACACCAAAACCATATCTCTGGGCTGGAAGGCCTGGGCTCTTGTCTTCTTATTATAGTGGGTTTCTTGTTGCTCTTGAGTGGCCCTCAAATTTTGGCCCGCGATCCGTTGGGCCTTGGTGATCCGGTCCTGCAATTCTTGGCGGTATCTTTCCACAGATATTGCTAACCCTACCGGCCATTCCCATTCTTCCCTGATGACCTGTAACAAACCCCAAGGGTTGTGCCGTATACTAACTGGAACGGGGAATACTGCGTTGACTCTTGGGGGGCATCCCTCAAGGCAAACAACAACGGTGTTAAGATGGTATCCCACCTGTGGGGGTTTTCCTGCGAGAACCGCTTGAGCAACCGCTTGGTCATCACATTTAATCTCTCCACTAGACTGTTCGTCTGGGGATGGTACACTGATGTCTTTAACTGGGTGAGGCTAAGGGTTTTACACAGGGCTTTCATCATGCCAGACATGAAATTCGTCCCCTGGTCAGTGAGTATTTCACGTGGTATGCCAACCTGTGCTATCCATTTAAGCAGTTCTTCTGCTACTCGCGTTGCTGTAATAGACCTAAGTGGGACAGCCTCCGGGAACTGGGTGGCATAATCCACTAAAACCAATATATATTGATAACCATTGTGTGACTTCGGGGGAGGGCCCACTATATCCAGCGCAGTTTGGGAGAATGGTGTCTCTATTATCGGCATAGGGTGCAATGGCGCCATAGGTGGTCTCCACTCCTGAGCCCTTTGGCACTCCGGGCAAGCGGCCCCCAAACTTTCCACGTCCTCTTGCAGACGTGGCCAAAAGAATTCTTGGACCAGCCTAGCCTGGGTCTTGGTGCATCCCAAATGGCCTCCCATTGGGGAGTCATGAGCCAATCTCCACATGGAGAGGCCGAGTGAGGACAGGACCACTAACTGTCTACCTTTCAAGGTGCCTTCCTTGACCCGTTGGACCCGCTATAATAACCCCCCGATTACCTCAAAGTTGGAATGACTTCGCGACGTTCCTTCCCCGGAGTCTTCGGTCCATAGCTGCTGGAGTTCTGGGTCTTTTTGTTTGGCCTGACGGAACTGAGCTTCACTAACCACCTGCTCCAGGGTAATACTGCCTGATGCCACTTCCCTCTGGTGAGATGGGCTTTCACCAGCCCAGCCTTCTCCCCTCCGGAGCCGCTTCCTTTCTTCCTCTGTAGCTCGTACCCATTCGAGCACTGTGTAGAACGGTCCCCATTCTCTTCTGAGGATCATTTCACAGGCTAAGGCAGGTGCCAGTCCAACCCGCAGTTCGCCACAGAACTCCATCACCCTAAACGGCAGATAACAACTCCGAAATGCACCTCACCGCCCAGTATACACGTCATTGTTATGGGTCCAGCCTCTTTCCCCCCTGTCCACGGGGCAAGATCTGCGCAGAGTAGGGACTGGGAACACCCCGTATCCAGGGTTTGCTCTGACTGCATTGCCCCCGAATCAGGCGGTTACCACGGGGCGGTTCCATCTTCCTTCTTGTGCGACGAGCCCAAAACTACAATCCATGGGCTCTCCCCTTTCCATCTCTTTGCCTTTCTCACGGGGCAGGGTATATACAGCTGGCCCGCAGCCCAGCTCACTCAGGCCCAAACCACATTCCCGGGAGATGTGCCCCGTTTGCCCACAGCGATAGCACACCAAACCTCTCGATGCCTCTCTTCGTGGACCCAGTCTGCCTTTCCCCTTCACTCACCAGGCTCTCCTTCAAGGCCCATGAGCCTCACCCGTACCCTCTCTCACTTTCTGAGTTAGTGAAGGCCACCATCCAGGTGGAGGGCCTCCTCGCTGGTCTGCGGTTGGTGTCTCCATACCCACCTCTGGGTGTCTTCTTCCAAGTCCCAGAAAAACTGCTCTAATAAGATCTGGTCCATCACCCCCCCCGGTCAAACCTTCTGGCCGGTAACCATTTATTTAGTGAATCCTGAAGAGACTGCAACAAGCCGTGGGGCCGCTTAGCTTCTTTTGGTTTTTGTGCTCTAAATGCCTGCCTGTGACTTTCTGGGGAAATTTCCAACTTATAGAGGATCGCCGCCTTGACAGCCTCATAATCTCGGGTGTCCTCCCTCGACAGGGCCCAGTAGGCAGCTTGGGCCTGATCTATCACCAAGGTGCCTAACTGGTGGCCCCACTGACTGTGATCCAGCCCTGTCTGGATAGTGGTCCTCTCAAAGGCTTCTATGTAAGCTTCAGGATCATCTTCCCATGTCATTCGGGGCATCTTGAATAGGGCAGCATTGCGCTGCATCCACTCTTGCTGGTGTGCCCCTTGCAACTGTTGCACCTCCAGCACTTGCCATATGGCCTGAATAGCCTGTGTAAGTAGTTCCACGTGGGCTATCGCTGGTGGTTGCATCTGCACTTGTCCCCGGGTCAGGATCTCTGTCCCACTGATGCCGAAAAATTCCCGGCCAATGCACCACTGTGATGAAACACAGTTAATTACTCAATTACTTGAGTCTGCTCAGATATACTGTAATTACAGCTTGTTGGAACAGCCTTGCTGTGTGTGTATAGGTGCCCTTTGTGTTTGTGGAGAGTGTCAGGGGAGTCTTTGTCCCAGAGAACATCTCTTTTCAGGACCTGTTTTCCAGAATGGCTGGGTTCTATTCTCTTCGTAGATGAAACTGGTTAAACACATGGTTTCTCTCTGTCTTTCCCCCCCAACAAACACTCATATGTGTTTATAACATTTAATAGCAGGGTTGACTGATTCAGCTTGTGCTGGAGGGATAATGCCCTGAGATAACGAGATGGAGGATTGCTGAGGAGTTGGACTTGTACTGGGAGTAGGACAATTTGGTAAAAAACAGTGGTGCCCACTTTTGGCTCCATAGGCCAGAGGAGTGATGGCAAAAGTGTCTGTGCCCACATCCATTCCTTGAGCCTTCTGGAATGCATGTAGCTAAGGACTGCTTTGACTGCAGCTGTGCACCAGATCAGGCCTCTCTACCCCAACCACAGCCCCAGGTGTACTGGATTGGGTGATCCCTTCCCTAGTCCCACTTGCACTGGATCTGACCCTCTGCCTCAGCCCCATCCATGTGCACACCAAATCATAGATTTCATAGATATTAGGGCTGGAAGGGACCTTGTGAGATCATTGGGTCCAGCCCGCTGCACAAAGGGCAGGAGTCAGCTAGGATCAGATGACCCCAGCAAGATAAGCATCTTGGTATCCAGAGTAGGTTCTTGCACCACTTCTGGGGGGAGTCTATTCCAGACTCTGGAGACTCGGGTTGTGTGTAGATGAAACAAAATTTCCCATTTACATCAATGCAACTGCGTTTGTGTTTGCATGACCCGGGATTTCCCACCACTTTAAAGTCCATTTAGTATCTTAAACTAACACTACTCAGAGATGTTTTAATTTGCGGAGCTTTCCTGTTACCCTGCTCCAACTGAATTTTGTTCATGAAAAGAACCAGAGACTCCAAAGATTTCTAATTAATCCCCTTCACCATGAGGAGACACTGCGTTTCAGCCTCTAGCCAGCAGGTGTCGCTCTGTGTGTGTGTGTGTGTGTGGGGGGGGGTGTGTGTGTGTGTCTCTGGCTCAGCCCTCCCCGCTTCTTAATCTGTGTGTGTGTGTGTGTGTGTGTGTTCTGGGTTTTGGTTTTGTTGGTTTGGTTTTTTTTACCCTCCTTCACCCCTCCCTCCTTCCTCACAGCACCTCACAGTTCAGGTCGGAGTGTGTGCGCTTGCTTGCTGAGGCCAATTTATTATTATTTAAAAATGGGGGAGAGAAATAATCATATAATTTTCTACCCCCTCTTTATTGTTCGCCCCTGACCACCTATAGCCTATGTCCTCTCCCCCCTTGCCCATGTACCCTCCTGTACTCCTGCCCCACCAGGTACCCTCCATTTGCAACCCCCACACTGTGATGCCAATACAGTGGCCATAGCTCCTGATGACATCTGCAGTATCAACAAAATGGTAAGTTTTTTGCAAGTAGTTTGAAACTCTGGAGGAGTGAGTGGTTACATGACTTCTTTCTGTGCGGGCCGGGAGCGGTCCGAGGCTTTCGGGGGCGCGCGGCGGGCTGTGGCCGGGAGCCCGCAACGGTAGGGCGGGTACTTTTGCACGACGGACTAGAATTAGGCACGGACTCATAGCGGTTTATTAAAGATTGTTTTACTTACACCGTATGTGGTCGCGGTGCAGGCAGGAAAAACTTTCTTGAGTTGCAGTTACAGACAAACACAAGTGGAGTTTGCTAGGTTCCACCGAAGACACACACACGGAGTTTGCTAGACTCCGCGAAAACAAACACGACAGAGCTCTGGATACCCTTGACGAGCGCGCAAAACCGTAGATACGTCTTAAGAATTTAACGAATGAGACGGGAAGAGGTTGGTGGTTGATCAGGCCGCCAAACTCCTAATCGCTAGCCGCCACGTGGGAATAATTTAGAAACAGCCAATAGTGGGAAACAAATTTACATACGGGTGGCGGGAACTCCTTTGCACCGGGGTTTTCTCTCTGCAGCTGAGAATTGCACCGTGCAAGCTCCATGTGGCAGGAAATAATTCTGCAGTGCCGAAGCACACACACAATCATTGGGTCATGACACTTTCAATATTGCAAATCTACTGAACTTCATTACATTCCATTTCAGAGCCATGATCAAAAGTCCAAGGGCAGCAGGACACTGCCTGCCAGATCTGACACCCAGGGTATGCAGCATCTTGGGTGATATTTAGGTAATATGTCCCACCAACCTTGTGTGTGTGGGGAGGGGGGGAGTGGCAAAAATCCAGTTTTTCGACTGTGCACCAAGCTCCTCCTCCTCTTCCTTTTCTTCCCTTTTCCTCCCTCCTTGTAGAAAACTGCTGAGGGTGGAACTTGCTGGGGACGGCAACCAGCCCAGAGCCCAGTGGAAAGAGAATGGAGTGAAGATCCTGAACAATTTTTTTACATTTTGTATTTATTGTATTGCATTGTGAAGTTGTATATAGCTATTGTTGCTGCAGCATTTTCAGTAAAATGTTTTATTTTTGTTTTATATATGTGTCATGTTTTCTTTGGGGTGGTTGGGTTGGTTTTCGGAGACCGCACCCACCTCATATTGGTGGGGATGCTGTGCTTGGGGGGGATTTTGTGGAGTCATGGCATTACTGGAAAGAGTTGCAAAGAGTTGCAGGGTGGACCATTATTGGAGGGAGGGAGGGAGGTTGAATGCTTGTTAAGTGCTAGCTAGGGTGCGGTGCAGCCAGCATGTCTTGTAAGAAAAAAGACTAAACAACTCCACCACCCCCAGTGGCAAGCAGGCAATTTGCAAAACTTGTCCATGCATGGACCTCCCAGGGCTTTTAGCCTTTAGCAGGGTGGACTGTTATTGTATAGAGGGTGGTCAATGCTTGGCCAGCGCTAGTGTGCAGCCAGCATTTTCTTGCAAGAAAGAAGACTAAGTAAACCCACCCACAAAGCTTAATTAGGGAGGGGTCCCCTCAAGTGGGGGCCCCCAGGCATGGTTGGGGCCCCCTCAGGTGGAGATGAATGGCCCAACTCATCTGGCTGGCTGAGTCAGGCCATGCTACTCTCCATTTCACTTTGTAACTTTAGAATCTTTGCTGGGAACAAAGCTCAGGGAAGGGGTCCCCAGGTGGGTGGGTGGGTGGGTAGGGGAGAGGGATGGAGGGAGACATCCTGGCACCCCTTCTTGGTTACTGAACATGTCCCATCCCAGCAGGAAGATGGTTGGGTCAAGGGGGGGCATGCATGGACCCCCAGGGGACCCCCAGGCATGGTTGGGGCCCTTTCAGGTGTAGATGAATGGCCCAACTCAGCTAGCTGGCTGAGTTGGGCCATGCTACTCTCCATGTCACATTGTAACTTTGGTGTCTTTGCTGGGAGCAAAGCTGAGGGAGGGACGGGGCCCCCAGGTGGGTGGGGGAGAGGGATGGAGGGAGGCAGCCTGCACCCCCTTTCCAGTTACTGAATATGTCCCATCCCAGCAGGAAGACGGCTGGGTCAGGGGCGAGGGGCTGGCATGGTCGCAAAGGGTGCCCCCTCGGGTGGGGACCCCAGGCATGCTCTGCTAGGTTCAGGGGAGAAACTCAAGCCTCATCAGCTTCCTTAGTGGAAGGAAGCCTCAGCTTCTGCCATTGCAGTGGTCCTGGCTCCCCAGGAGGAGGGCAAGAAGCTTGCTTTGTGGCCAGCAATGACTGCAAAGTTACAAGGGTGCAATGGAGAGGTGTAAGGCAGAGGGAAAGCAGGGTGAAGAGGCTACTACCCAGAACATGGAGGTCTTGGCCAGCAACCAAGAAGAAGGCCTCCGCAATTCAGAGGAGAAACTCAAGCCTCATCAGCTTCTTTAGTGGAAGCCCTCCTCCCCTGTGACCCAGGCCATCTGCAGCAAAGAATGAAATGCATTTGCATAACTTGTTCAGCTCATACTTATGCAGGACATGGCCAGTAACCAGGAGGAGGGTGAGAAGACTATATGAAGTGGGCCTGGAGAACTTGTGCAAATCAAGCTGATGCTTGGGTCAAAGTGCCTCAGCTTCTGCCACTGCAGTGGTCCTGGCTCCCACGGAGAAGGGCAAGAAGCAGGCAGGATTTTCCCCACCCAGCAAGAAGCTTTCCCCCAGCAGTGATTCCAAAGTTACAAGTGTGCAATCGAGAGGTGTATGGCAGACAGCAAGTGGGGCAAAGAGGTCTTGGCCAGCAACCAAGAAGAAGGTATCCGCAATTCAGAGGAGAAACTCACCAGGAGGAGGAAGTAATACAAGTTCAGGAACCAGGAGGTGGGCATTTCCTTCACCCCCATGATGAAAGAAGGGAGGGTGGGTGCATAATCACCTGCCTTGCACTCAGTATCTGTTTTCTCATCATAAGGAATCAAACTATAATTATAAGTCACAGGGCAAGCGGGGTGAATAGCCTACTACCCAGACCACAGAGGTCATAGCAGAAGGGCGAGAAGACTATACGAAGTGTCATATCATATAGGGTCATATTTAGGAGCACAGATGGCTTTGTTTTTCAGCAATGATTCAAAAGTTACAAGGGTGCAATGGAGAGGTAGGTGCAGAGGTAGGTAAGTGGGTTGAAGAGCCCACGGGCCTGGGCCTACTGCCCAGACCCTGGGAGGGAATTTGCCAGAGGTCTTGGCCAGGGCTCAAGAAGAAACCCTTCACATTTGTGGCCAGGAGCAATCCTCTAATTACAATTCCATAATACACTGATTAGCAAACAGGGCCATCAATCAGGAGGAGGGTGAGAATAATATGAAATGGATCTGCAGAACTTGTGCAACTCTTACCATACTCGAATTTGTATTGGTGCCTCTTGCGCACCTCAAGTACATTCCTTCATGCTCCTAAAATTCCACCAACCCCGTTTACAATAAATTTGAACCAAATGATGCCCACCACCTGCCAGCCAGAGCTGACCCTATCAGGGTGCAGGGCAGTGGCATACCAATGGTGGCAGGTGGTGCGGCTGTCCCAGCATGGACATGAAGGGGGTGTCACCACTCCATGCTGCTCTCCCTCCCTCCCCCGTCATCAAAACCACTGCAGAAGGGGTCTTGTCTGGGGCAGGTGCATGTGGGAGTGAGGGCAGCGGCACCCCAGCCTTATCCCCTAGGCTCCAGAGACCCACATTACGCCACTGGTGCAGGGTCTTGGGCAAATTAACACCCCCCTGCGCAGAGCCAATCCCGCATGCCACGGCAGTAGGGGAAAGGAGTTGGCAAGTGTCCAGATGCGAGGCTGGTGGTGGCGCTGAGGAGTTGCCCTGTCCACTCTGCCCATCTCTGCGGGTCCCCCAAAGCTCTGTGCTTGGGGTGGTTGCTTGTATTGGCACTCCCTGGGGACTACCCTCAGGGCACAGACAAGTGTCAGATGTCACTTACCAAAGGTGGCATGTAGCACATCGCCATGTTCTATTTCGAGTCACATGTCACAGAGGCGTGGGCATCAAATAGCACTCAAAGCTTCAGTGCACCCTACTTGATCAGGCTGTAGTCTTCTCAAACCCTGGATTTGCATTGCTGTGCCTCCCAGGAGCAAGTTTTGTTACTGGGATGAGTCGTTCTCTGCCCCTGCTGTGCTGTGATCCCTCACCTGCCTCAAACCTCCCTCAATGATACTGTGAACACGCACCCTGAGCTCTGCTCCCCCAATTTATAGTGGTTGAGCAGGGCAACCCTCCCCCTCTGGCAGCCTCATTTTGGTGTGGAAAAAAAACCCAGACAGTCTGGCACTGGGCTGGAAAAGAGCACGAAAAGAAGGTGGAAAAGTTTGCAAATTCCCTTGGTTTGTGTGCAAGCAAAGTAGGTTTTAAACCCCACGCTGCCCGTCGCCCCACACAGCCTCCCTTTGGTGTTCCAAAACAAAGGAGACAGTGCCTGGCACCTGGCTGGAAAGGAGCACGAAAATAATTTTGAAAAAGCACATTTTCAAAGTTTTGATCTAGAGAAAATGCAAGAAAGGGTTGTGCAGAGTGAGCCAAAGAGCCTGAAGGCATGACCCCCTGACTTTTCAAAGTGGCTGGTGGCTTGCAAAAAAGCAAGCCAGACTGCTGTGGGGTGACACACCATCCAGCCACTGCAAAATGCTGGTGTGCAGGCTGGCACTTGTGTGTTGCAACCCACCCAGGCAGCCCCCCTGTTTACCTGAGCAAGAGAGATTGCCAGCCCCTCCCTCATGGCACCCTGTAGGAAGCAGCAGGAAAACCAGAGGGAAATGAACCCAAACAACGAATGAAATCCATCTTCACAACCAAGCAGTGTAAGGGTGGATATGGAGGCAGATACAGGAAGCCAGGAAACCATGAGGTTTTATTGTTTGCAACACAGTATTATAAGCAGTTACTTGTGCTTCTTTGTCTTCACCCCCATGGCCCTGAGCCCTGTCTCCCAGAAATGCAGTGGCACCCTCCTGGCCCTACTGGCAGCCATATGGCCCTCCTGTGACCCCACTGAGTTAGGGGGAACAGGTTCAGCTGTAATTCTCTGCTCATCTTGCACAGAGGCAAGACGAACGGATTGACTTTTCCCTGTGGGCATCATATCCCTTTATTTAGGTAGTTCTGCAGACTCTGAAAGGCATCCTTGAAAGTGTCATGTGACCTCTGGTGTGTACTTGGTAGCTGTGTTGGTCTGAGACAAAAAGACATACAAAAAACTAGAACTCTTGGTTCCAAGATGATACCTTTTATTAGACCAACTGGAAAATGGCAAGAAAATTGTCCTTTTCTGCAAGCTTTCGGGAATCAAAGTCCCTTCGTCAGACTCTGGGAAAAGTGTAGATGGTACAAGATAGTAAAAAGTCCCCATAGGTCAGAAATAAACTTCATTTTGAGTAGCTCTTTGATGTGTTTATCAGGTAGAAACATGGAAGATGCTGAATTTCAGCTGATTTTGAATTTAAACTTAATTGCAGAACAACAAGGAAGTTTTTTTGCCTCCCTACCTACCATCTGACACCTCCAGGGAAGGAATTCTACCTGATCAACACATCAAAGAGCTACTCAACACAGCTCACAAAGACATTCTCATGGACCCAGAGGGACAGACTTCCATCTTCAGCTCCCTCTGTGCAAAAATGAAGTTTATTTCCGACCTATGGGGACTAGAACAAGAGTTTTAGTTTTTTGTATGTCATATGACCTCTGTAATTCAACATGGGACTTGTCGACCACTTCTTTCAAATTCCGAATGGTGTCATGCAGTTCCTCGAGGATGGTATCTGCCTTATGCAGTGACTCATGGAGTTCATCCCGCCAGGCATCTTTACATTCCATTCTGGCTACTGAGGACTCCACCAAAACTTCAAGCGAGGTTTCACAGAACTGTTTCTGCTTGCTGTGAAAATCTCTGCAGTGCTCTGCTGTAGTGTGAGCGGGGCACTGTTCCTGGCAGCCATGGGTCGTGGTGGCTGATAAACAAAGAAAAAAGCAAAGGTTGCCTTCTCCCCAAGAGGAGGAAAGTACACCCCTTCCCCCGCCCCCACCATGCAGTGCACAAAAAGCCAGCAGGCACGGAAACAGACCCTGCAACACAGGGGCATCACTTGTACTGCCAAAACTTACGAGTACTCACTCCGGGAACAGGTCCATGGTTGCCACTGCCCATGCTAGCTACAAAAAATTAATTAAAGCAAATAATTAGCTATCGAACCCAGCCTGCACCACCACAGAAAGAACACAGCAACCCACCAACAGCAACACATGAATTTCTCCTCTCCCCCTGGCCTCCCAAACCCAACCAGCACAAACCTGGGAGTTGCCTGGCAGTGGCAAGAGGCACATTAAAAGAGACTTACCAGGCCCACCATGTTCTTGGGTCTCAGTAACAGTAGATGATGTATTGGCTGCATGGGTTTCTTCCTGACCCTCCACCTCCTCTGCTTCATCATCTGTGCTACTCTGTAGAACAGAAAGGCTAAGTGGCACTAAGTGTAAAGTGACTGACGGTTCTTCCTGCCACTCATGGTCATCAGGGAGCAGGGAGCAGTCTCTGTACAGCTGAGACATGTTCATGCTTTCACCCTCAGGAGGGGCTGCTGCTGCCACCTCCTTCTCCTCCTCTAGCCCAACCCCGGTGCTGAAAGTCTCTATACCTGGGTTGTTGCACACAGCCTTGGAAAGAATGATGGACAGCTTGTCATAGAAGGGGGCAATTGTGTGACCTGCCCCAGAATGGGAGTTCGCATCTTTGGCTGATCTCAGGGTTTGATCTTGCACTGGACTTGGGTCCAGTCAAGACTGCACCTGCATCCCTTTTTCACCTCTCGCGCCTGCATGCCTTTCGCGATCTCAACATAAACAGGCTTATTTCTCCTACTTTCCAGCCTGTCTATGATCCTTTGCTCTGACCAAATGCCAATTAAGTCCTCCAGTTCTTCTCAGGTCCAGTTGGGTCCACAGATGCTGGAGGTATCAGGCTCTTGGGCCATTGGCTCCATACTGCTGGCCTTAGCTTTCTGAGACATGGCAAAGCAGTTCATGATCAACAGCACAAGTGATTTGTGAAAGGGGGCTTGCAAATTTTGTGGGGGGTGCCTTTATACTCAGGCTGTAATTACCTGTAAGTGTCAAAACACCCAGAGGTGATGAAGCACCCAGTTAACAACAAAAAGGACCTGGTAATGAGGTAAATAAGGCCATTGTAATTTGGGAAGGCTGCTCAATGGGAATGTTGCAAAAATTGATACCTACCTACCTGCTTGTGAAAAATAATTTTATTACAGAAGCACAGCCTGCTTTCCCTGAAGTGGCAAAAGTTTTGAGTAGCCAGGAGAGGAGTAGGCAAAACATTCTTTGTTTACAAGCTTGATTACATCAGAACACCAGTGGCTGCTAAGCTAAGGATGAAAGGATGTGCAAAAGCCCCAATGCTCCAGGGTGCCGGGTTGAAGTGTTGAAAAAGCAGCTACACCAAGCTCCAGCCCAACCACACAGTCTCTGCTCCCCACTTGGTGCAGATGGGTGAGAGGCCGCTGCTGATGGAAAGGGGCAAAATGGAGAATGAGAATGAAATACGTGACATGATAGAGGACATGGAGCAGGAGGAAGACATGGAGGACATGGAACAGGAGGAGGAGGAGGAGGAAGCAGTACTGCTTCTGCAAATACTGTTTACCTGAGGGTTACTGATGCAACAATTGAGAAGGATAGGGACTGTACTGCAGTGTTTCAGTGGCAAGTTGTGTTCCTGCTTTAATAGCATTAACAACAATAAGAAGATACAGGTACCCAGGGGACTCGGAATACACCGAGGAAAGCGAAGAAGTGGAATTTGACCAGGCTCTATTAAGAAATCTGAGGAGGAGGACCAGAATCCACATGGTGTGGGCCTGCAAGAGCAGCTTGGACTGGTGGGAGTGAATCGTGCTGACCACTTGGAATGACCAGCTGTGGCTGGAGATGTTCTGAATAAAAAGGGAGACGTTCTATCATATCATCTCAATGCTGGGGCCACACATCACGAGGCAGGACACAAACATGCATTGGGCCATCCGACTAGACAAGAGAGTTGAAATGGCCATCGTGAAACTGACTAGCCCATCCAGCCTCCACTACATTGCCAACCAGTTTGGCATGGCTGCCTGCACAGTTGGGATGGCAACTCATGAGGTATGCCAGCTGCTTAAGGAGATCGTTGCAAAAAAATTATCCACCTAGTGAATCTAGAGCACGTCATAGATGGCTTTAATGAGAAGGGGTTCCCGAACTGTGTGGGGGCTTTAGACAGCACTCACATCCCAGTGCTATGCCTTGCACAGAGTGAGAGGACTTAAACAAACAGGAAAGGACATGCCTTCATGATCCTGCAAGCCATGGTGGACCACCAGGTATGGTTCATGAACATTTTTACTGGGTAGACCACCAGCGTGCATGATGCGTGTATGTTCAGAAACTCCCCTCTGCAAGCCCTCATGAAGAAAGGACACTGTGCACCCAGTGTGGAGGAGACAGTGATCCATGGTGTCACCCTTCTGTTAGGGTAGCTTGTCATATTTTATGCTTTAAAGTAGCACCTGTTTATAGAGTGGTGAATTATAGTATTGTTTAAAGTTTTCTTTTATATTCAACCTAAAGTTCTGTATAGCCTCATTGTTATCTGAACTTTTCATTTTGCTGGTGTTTGCAAGATCAGCCGGCCTTGTTTCTTACAAGCAGCTTATGGCTTTGAGTTTTCTCGCATGATGTTTCTTTCTTTTTCTATCACAGTGAGAAGTTTTTCTAACACAACATAGTAATAGTTTTGTTACTAGCTCAGATTAACTGAACTTGGCACTAATCAGCTGAATCAGAAGGATTAAATGATTGGATTTGTTAATGAAAGGTGATAAAGGAGATCAATGGACAATGCTTAAAGTAAAACACCAGAAAAAGGCCAAATTAAGAAGTGTGCTCATAATGGGGCTGTTGAACAAAGGAATATGCTGACAGAATAAAATACGGACAATATGCTGACTGCAGAGAGACCAATCCAAAAGCAAGGAGTCATCAAAGGAGTCAAGTTAAAGAAAAGCTTAAAAGGGGGAAGCAAGAAAGTTAAGTGTGCTGTCATTGTTGTCATCATTATTTTCATCATGAATCCAGCTTTCAACACCTGTCTGGATCATCCCAGCCAACGACACGTTCTTTGCTTCAGGAACTGAGTGGTCGTCTTTTCTGTGAAGCAAAGTAACACCTGGGATTGGGTGAGATCATTGTACTAAGTGTTTTTCTCTCTCTGAATATAGAAACTTCTAATACTTGTTGTACTAATAAAGTTAGACTTTGATTTTAGGACACTTGAGTTGTCTGTGTTTATATTTCATGTTCCATTTAAGAGTTACTTGTGAAGCCTTATGGAGGGAGTGCCACTGACCCGCAGAAGCTGGATTTTAACTACCTCCTCAGCAGTTCCAGGATGGTGGTGGAATGTGCGTTTGGCCAACTGAAAGGATAATGGAGGGTGCTTATGTGCCAGCTCAAAATGGAGCAAGAAAGAGGAAGGGAGTTAAGGGTGAGTGATTGCTTCTGAAGGGAGCAATCCTGGAAGTGCAAGCAAAGTCTATCCCATCTTGGAGGCAAGGCAGCAAAAGGGCACAGCAGACCCCTTGGCTCTCCAGGGAACTAGCGGACCTCCTGTGTCTTAAAAGGAAGACCTGCAAAGGATGGAAGACTGGAACCGCCACCAAGGAGGAATACTCTGCTTTGGTACAGACCTGCTCAGAGCAAACCAGGAAAGCCAAGGCTGCGGGGCCTTGCTAGCTAGTAGGGAACTCCAGCTAGCTACAAATATTAAGGACAATAACAGCTCTTTTTTTAGATATGTGGGGAGCTGGAGGAAAAGCAAGGGCAACATTGGACCCCTGCTAAACCAGATGGGACAACGCCCAGGAAAAAACAAACTTGCTAAATGGGTACTTTGTGTTAGTTTTTCACCAGTCCCATGGGATGCCCCTGCCCACTGTGGGACAGGGAGGCCTGGGTGAGGGAGATTCCTTACCATCCATCAAAGCTGATCTCGTGAAGGAGCAACTTGACAGGCTGGATACCTTCAAGTCAGCCAGCCCTGATGGTTTATACCCAAGAGTACTCAAAGAGCTGGTAAGCATCATAACTCAGCCCCTGGCATGGATCTTTTAGAACTCCTGGCACTCTGGTGAAGTGCCCGATGACTGGAAGAAGGCCAATGTGGTGCCTATCTTCAAGAAAGGGAGGAACGTAGATCCAGCAAACTACAGACCTATCAGACTGACCTCCATCCTGGGGAAGGTCTTGGAAAAGATTATCAAAGAGGCCATCCTATACAGGATAGCTTATGGCAATATCCTGAGGGAAACCCAGCATGGGTTAGTTGTGGGTAGGTCTTGCTTGACCAATCTCATTTCCTTTTACAACCAGGTGACCTATCACCTGGACAAAGGGGAAGAGATTGATGTTATATATCTTGACTTTAAAAAAGTCTTTGATCTGGTATCCCATGATCACCTCTTGGCAAAACTGGCTAACTGCAGCCTCGACCTTACCACGATCCACTGGCTGGGGAATTGGCTCTGCAGCAGGACCCAGAGGGTGGTGGTTGATGGAAGTCAATCATCGTGGTGCCCTGTGACTAGTAGGGTCCCTCAAGGCTCTGTCCTAGGGCCTTTACTTTTTAACATCTTCATCAATGATGTAGATATTGGTGTAAGAGTGGGATGGCCAAGTTTGCCGATGACACCAAACTCTGGGGTAAAGCATCCACACCTGAGGACAGGAGGGTGATCCAGACAGATCTTGACAGACTCATGAAATGGGTGGATGAGAATCTGACGGTGTTTAACACCGAAAAATGCAAGGTTCTCCACCTTGGGAGGAAAAACCTGCAGCATGCTTATAGGCTCAGCAGTGCTACGCTGGCTAGCACTATAGATGAAAGGGACTTGGGGGTCAAGATTGACCACAAGATGAACATGAGCCTTCAGTGTGATGCTGCGGCTAGTAAAGCGAGCAAAATGCTGGTTTGCATCCATAGATTCATAGATATAGGGTCGGAAGGGACCTTGCAGATCTTCTAGTCTGACCCTCTGCCCTGGGCAGGAGAGAAAACTGGGCTCAAATGACCCCAGCTAGGTAACTGTCAAGCCTCCTCTTAAAGACCTCCAAGGTAGGAGCCAGCACTACTTCCTTTGAAGTTGGTTTCAGATCCTAGCCGCTCTGACTGTGAAGTAGTGCCTTCTAATGTCCAGTCTGAACCTACTCTCTAACGACTTATGGCCGTTATTCCTTGTTACTCCAGGAGGTGCTTGGGGGAGCAAGGTCTCTCCCATTCCCCACTGGTCCCCCCTAGTAAGTTTATAGACAGTCACCAGGTCCCCTCTGAGCCTTCTCTTGTGAAGGATGAACAGGTTAAGGTCCTGTAGCCTCTCCTCATAGAGTGTGTCCTGCTATCACTAGATCATGTGAGTGGCCCTCCTTTGGACCCTCTCCATGTTGTCCACATCCCTCCTGAAGTGCGGCACCCAGAACTGGACGCAGTACTCCAACTGTGGCCTTACCAATGTCGCATAGAGGGGGAGGATCACCTCCTTGGCTCCACTTGTGATGCATCTATGGATGCACGACAAGGTTCAGTTAGCCCTACTGACTGTGTCCTTGCATTGGTGGCCCATGTTCATCTTGGAATCGATAATGACTCCAAGATCTCTTTCTGCCACTGTGCTTTTGAGAACAGTTCCCCAGCCTATAGGTATGCTTCTGGTTCTTACTGCCCAAGTGCTGCAACCTGCACTTGCCAGTATTGAATCCCATCCTATTCGCCCACCCCTGTAACCTGTCCAGGTCCAACTGTATCCTGTCCCTCCCTTCTAGCGTGCCCACCTCACCCCAAATCTTGGTGTCGTCCATGAATTTGAACAGGTTGCTTTTCACCCCCTCGTCCAAGTCGCTAATAAGGAAATTGAACAGTGTGGGCCCAAGGACTGAGCGCTGGGGGACTCCACTGCTCATATCCCTCCAGGTCGAATATGACCCATCCACCACCACACTCTGAGTACGGCCCCTCAGCCAATTTGCTATCCATCTAACTGTGTACGCATCATTGCCACAGTCACCTAGCTTTTTAATGAGAATGGGGTGGGAGACAGTGTCAAAGGCCTTCCTGAAGTTCAGAAAGACTACATCCACCTGCGTCCAGTGATTTTGTGACCTGATCGTAGAAGGCAATCAGGTTGGTCTGACAGGACCTGCCCCTAATGAAACCATGCCGGTTGCCCATGAGCATCATCTCTGCTGCTGGCCCCTCACAGATGTGCTCCTTGATAATCTTCTCAAAGAGCTTCCCTGGGATCGAAGTAAGACTAATGGGCCTATAGTTGCCCAGGTCCTCCCTCAGCTTTTTTGAAGATGGGGACCACATTGGCCCTCTTCCAGTTGCCTGGCACCTGGCCAGAGCACCATGAGTGCTCGTAAAGCCATGCTGGGGGCCCCACGATAACCCTTGCCAATTCCCTCAACACCCTGGGGTGGAGAGCATCTGGATCTGCTGATTTGAACACGTCCAGCCCCTCCAGAAGTTCCCTAACTCAGTCCTCCCTGACCCTAGGCCTGGTGGAGTCTCTCCTGAGTCCATCCCGAATCTTGGTGGGGTAGTCCCGGTCCCTGTACAAAAAAATGGAGGCAAAGAAACTGTTAAAAAGGTCTGCCTTTTCCTCTGGTGCAACCACCAAATTGCCTAGTGTATCCTGCAGGGGCCCCACATTACCTGATGCTTTCTTCATACTCCCTATGTATTTAAAGAAGGACTTTTTGTTGTCCTTGATCCTTGATGCTAGCCCTAGTTCCGTATCTGCCTTAGCTTTCCTAACCGTCCCCCTACAGACCCGAGCGATGGAGGTATACTCCTCTTTGGTGATAGCCCCTCCCTTCCACTGGGTGTATGCCTTCTTTTTGGCAATCAGGCATTCCCGCATGCCCTTGGTGAGCCAGGGGGGCTTTTGAGCACTCTTGCCCCCTTTGATTTTCGTTGGGATTGTCACTCCTCAGGCTCTCAGTATTGTCTCCTAAGGAATGACCACTCATCTTGGGCACCCAGTTCCCCTATTCTCCAGGACCGCAGGGCCTTTCCTACCAATCTCCTCAACTCATTGAAGCTGGCCCTCTTGAAGTCAAGGGCTACTGCCTTGCTGCAGGCCCTTGACACCCTGCGCTGGACCCTGCGATGATCACTGTCGCCCAGTTGGTCAAGAACCTGGATGCTTCTCAAGCAAATCCCGGGACATCATTCTCCCCTTGTACTCAGCCTTAGTGAGGCCGCAGCTGGAGTACTGTGTCCAGTTTTGGGCTCTGCAATTGAAAAAGGATGTGGAGAAGCTTGAGAGAGTGCAGAGGAGAGCCACGTGCATGATCAGAGGTCAGGGTAACAGACCTTATGATGAGAGGCTGAGAGCCATGGGACTCTTCAGCCTGGAAAAGTGCAGGCCCAGGGGTGATCTGGTGGCCACCTATAAGTTTATTAAGGGTGTTCACCAGGATCTGGGGGAACATCTGTTCACCAGAGCACCCCAAGGGATGACAAGATCGAATGGTCACAAACTCCTCTGCGACTGTTTCAGGCTGGACATAAGGAAAAACTTCTTTACTGTCCGAGCCCCCAAGGTTTGGAATGGCCTGCCGCTGGTGGTGGTTCACGCACCTACTTTTAACCCCTTCAAGACACTTTTGGATGTTTATCTTGCTGGGATCCTATGATCCCTGCTGACTTCCTGCCCCTGGGCAGGGGCCTGGACTCGATGATCCTCCAGGGTCCCTTTCAGCCTGAATATCTATGAAATCTATGAAAATAATGGCCTTTGTAGTGGGAGCCTGCATGCTGCACAATATCTGTGAGAGCTGAGGAGAGGTTTTCAAAGACTCATGGGAAAAAGAAGTGTGACAGGCAGTGGCAAGACAACAGAGCCATGGGACAGCAGCAGCAGCACAGGGACCAAGGAGATATCCTCAAGGAGAAGCTGGTCGGGTGGCTCTTGTGCGTGATTGTCTGGCAGGATATATTGCTGACAACAACACCTAGTGCTTTTTTCTAAAATAATTTTTATTTTTACACTTTAAATCTGTGTCTGTCTACAGGGGCATGCAGTATTGTGGATGGGGGGCAGAAGGGAGGACAGTCAGGGGAAGGGGGAAGAAATCTGGACTGGGGTAGGGGTTTGCTGCTTTCAGACTGTGAGTGGTTTGGGGGAGGGGGGCATTATGCACTGTCACCCACATGTGAATGAGCCTCCCTCCCACACGTGGGTGAGAAGGATAACTATCATAGCTCTTGATGGGCTAGGTGCGGGGGCGGGGACACCGAGCCAAACAGCAACCCACATTTTGAAAAACGTGAGTTGCTTACGTTAACATAGTCCCACCCGCTACTCTTATGATATAGCAATCATAGCAGCTATAGCTAATGAAAGACCGCCACCCCCCGCCATATATTTGTAACGTGGTGGAATGGGAAGGGAAAGGAATGGGAGGGGAGGATTCACATGGCTTGTCTTTGGGATTGAGATGGAGTCTTTGGAACTGTATACTGATGGAGAGAGACCAGACTGAAGGAGCATAGGCAGGTGCAAGTGGCAAGGATTTTGGGGTGACCATGACCGTGCTCAGGGGGAGACTCCCAGTGACAGTCAGGACTGATAATTTGGTCCAGGGGTGGGAACTTGGGAGCCTGGGTGGTTTACATGAGCCTCCTGCTGTAATACATTAGGAAAAAAACATTCTAGGGGGTAAATTGGTATTTGCCTCCCCTTACTGAAATCTGGGGGGAAAGACACACTGGGGCTTATCTTACTCGAAAGTGCCATTCGTGCAAACATGAATGCTGTGTCGTGCAAACAAAAATGTACTGCACAAAAAAAAGCTGCATTAGAATTTTTGGGCAGTCTACATTAACACCTGTGTTGTCTACACATGCCCTCAGATGGTAAAGTTTTTCCTTATGTCCAGTCTAAAACTGTCTCCCAACAGTTTGTAACCATTGGAACTTGTCTTCCTTTGTGGTGTCTTGGTGAACAGATGTTCTCCCAGTTCCTGATGCACACCTTTTGTGATGAAAAGCTGTTCCAGCCTCCTCCTTGCCCTGTTTCCCCCTCCCTCTCTCTCCTAGGTGTCTATCACTCTGGTTGCTAAGTAACCAGCTCTGGTGACAGGTGAGAGGTGAAAGCTCTCTATTGTGTTAGCACTAACCTCATGGCATGGGGGCAGGGGCTGAAGGCCCTGTCACTCCACTAGCTAGCGATGATGCTTTTCAAATTGATTGGCCAGCATTCAATAACACCTGCCCTGATTGGGTATGGAAGATTAGGCCAGAAAGTTATTTAAGGGCATCTTCTTCCTGGAAGAGAGGGAGCCATATTGGGGAACATGGAGTAAGCACACAGCCTCTGAAGCTTTTCTAGGCTCCAGATGAACATGTGAGTAACTTACCTGAAACTTATCTAGAAATACAGCTTACTGTGATGTGGAAGTATGACAAAAGGCTACCTATCTAGCCATACTGTTTGCTCTGAGTTATTCCTTGATACTTCTTTATCCCGTACCCTTCCCCAACTCTACCCTCTTTAACCAGTAAAGCTCTCCACTATAACAAGTGTGGTGGACTTGCTGGGAGAGGGATTGGGCACACATTTTCTAGTCCCTATGCTCGGCTGGCTAAGGGAGGCTACTTTTTGTACTTCAGGCTTAAGGAACCACCCTAAGCTCTCGCAGTGGGTCAAGTGCACTAAAGGTCTACCCCAGGGGGCACAGGGCCCAGATAATGTTCAGACCCCTGGCTGGTGGCAGTGGTTACCCCAGGCTTGTGGGTGTGGTCTAGGAAGGGGGTCGGCCAGATGTGAGGTGCCCCAAGGGAGGTACTCAGAGCTTGGTAGGTGATTGGGTGCAGTGAGGTGGGTGGCTCAGTGCAGAAGCACCCCTTACTGGTCTAGTATACCCCTTATATACTTATGGGCTGCCACCAAGTCCCCCCGAGCCTTCTCTTCTCAGGCTGAAGAGTCCCATGACTCTCAGCCTTTCCTCATAAGGCCTGCTCTCTTGACCTCTAATCATGCATATGGCTCTCCCCTGGACTCTCTCAAGTTTCTCCACATCCTTTCTAAAGTGTGGAGCCCAGAATTGGATGCTGCGACCTCACCAAGGCTGAGTAAAGTGGAAGGATGACTTCTTAGGTCTTGCTTGAGATGCATTGGTAGATGCAAACCAGAGTTTCATTTGCTTTCCCAACTGCAGCATTGCATTGATGGCTCATGTTCATCTTGTGATCAATCATGACCTCCAAGTCTCTTCTGGTTGTGGTTCTAGTGAGTGTAGCACTGCTGAGCCCATAAGTATGATGTGGGTTCTTTCTCCTGAGGTGGAGCACCTCACATTTCTCTGTGTTGAATGTCATCAGGTTTTGATCTGCCCACCTTACGAGTCTGTCCAGGTTGGCCTGAATTGCTAGCCTATCCTGTAGTGTGACCGCACTTCCCCATAACTTGGTGTCATCTGCGAACTTAGCCAGTCTGCTTGTGACAGCCAAAATCCAGATCATTATAATATATTAAAGGGTACTGATCCAAGTACTGAACCCAGGGGGATGCCACTGGTCACCATGTGCCACCTGACTTGGTTCCATTGATTATCAGTCCCTGGGCCTGAACATGGAGTCAGTTCCTCAGCCACTGGACCATAAGGTTGTTGAGGCCACAGTTTCCCAATTTTACCATGAGGACATCATGGGAGACCAAGTCAAAGGCTTTTTTGAAATCCAAATACATGACGTCAACCTCTTCTCCCTTGTCCAGGTGATGCATCATAGAATCATAGACTCATAGGGCTGGAAGGATCATCGGGTCCAGCCCCTGCATGAGCAGGAAAGACATCTGGGGTCAAATGACCCCAGCAAGGTGACCGTCCAGTTTTATCTTGAAGACCTAGGGTAGATGATTGCACCACCTCTGTGGGAAGCTTGTTCCATAGTCTGGACACCCTAGTTGTAAAGAAATTTTTCCTAATGTTCATCCTGAAACTGCATTCCAGGAGTTTGTGGCTGTTGTTTCTAGTTTTCCCCCAGGGTGCCCTGGTGAACAGTTGTTCACCGAGGCCCTGATGTACACCTCTGATATAGCAGTAAGCCACAATCAGGTCCCCTCTCAGTCTTCTTTTCTTTAGGCTGAAGAGTCTGAGATTCCTCAGCCTCTCCTCATATGGCATGCCATGCAAGTCACTGATCATGCGGATGGCCCTATTCTGGACCTTCTCGAGCTTAACATGTCCTTGTTGAAGTGCAGAACCCAGAACGGGATGCAATTCTCCAGCTGCGGCTGCACCAATGTTGAGGAAAGCAGGAGAATAATTTCTGATTTACTGGAGCTGCATCGATTGATGCATGCCAGAGTTTTATTGACCCTAGCAGCTACTGTGTTGCATTGCCAGCTCATATTCATGCTGGGGTCTATTGTTACCCCCCAGATCCTTTAATTTGTAGTGCTGGTCAGGCTAGCGATGCCCAGCCTGTAGGTGTGCTGGGGGTTCTTCCTTCCCAGATACAGCACTTTGCATTTCTCTATGTTGAACCTCATCTGGTTATGTTCTACCCAACATGCCAACCTGTCTAGGTCTGCTTGTATCTACAACCTATCTGCTGGTGTGTCCGCACAACCCCATATCTCAGTGTCATCTGGGAACTTGGCCAATGGGCTTTTCACCCCTTCATCCAGTTCATTGATGAAGATATTGAACAGCACTGGGCCAAGTACTGACCTCTGGGGTACACTGCTGCCAACATCTCACCAGGGCAACACTAATCCATTCATTTGAACTCTCTTTGTCCTACCCTGAAACCAGATTTGCACCCACTTGACAGTCCCACAGTTGAGCCCAATATCCTCCAGTTTTCTGATCAGTACCTCATGGGATACCAGGTCAAAGGCTTTCTGGAAGTTCAGGTATATGATGTCAACTGCTTTTCTCTCCTCCAGGTGATGAGTCACCTGATCATAGAAAGAAATGAGGTTGGTCAGACAAGACCTGTCTGTGATGAAGCCATGCTGGCTGTTGTTCAGTATCATGCCTTCTGCAAGTTTGTCACATATAGCCTCTGTGATGAATGTTTCTAGGATTTTCCCTGGAATAGAAGTTAAG
>NW_005842946.1:330285-339991 GCF_000455745.1 Alligator sinensis
TTGTTTCTAGTTTTCCCCCAGGGTGCCCTGGTGAACAGTTGTTCACCGAGGCCCTGATGTACACCTCTGATATAGCAGTAAGCCACAATCAGGTCCCCTCTCAGTCTTCTTTTCTTTAGGCTGAAGAGTCTGAGATTCCTCAGCCTCTCCTCATATGGCATGCCATGCAAGTCACTGATCATGCGGATGGCCCTATTCTGGACCTTCTCGAGCTTAACATGTCCTTGTTGAAGTGCAGAACCCAGAACGGGATGCAATTCTCCAGCTGCGGCTGCACCAATGTTGAGGAAAGCAGGAGAATAATTTCTGATTTACTGGAGCTGCATCGATTGATGCATGCCAGAGTTTTATTGACCCTAGCAGCTACTGTGTTGCATTGCCAGCTCATATTCATGCTGGGGTCTATTGTTACCCCCCAGATCCTTTAATTTGTAGTGCTGGTCAGGCTAGCGATGCCCAGCCTGTAGGTGTGCTGGGGGTTCTTCCTTCCCAGATACAGCACTTTGCATTTCTCTATGTTGAACCTCATCTGGTTATGTTCTACCCAACATGCCAACCTGTCTAGGTCTGCTTGTATCTACAACCTATCTGCTGGTGTGTCCGCACAACCCCATATCTCAGTGTCATCTGGGAACTTGGCCAATGGGCTTTTCACCCCTTCATCCAGTTCATTGATGAAGATATTGAACAGCACTGGGCCAAGTACTGACCTCTGGGGTACACTGCTGCCAACATCTCACCAGGGCAACACTAATCCATTCATTTGAACTCTCTTTGTCCTACCCTGAAACCAGATTTGCACCCACTTGACAGTCCCACAGTTGAGCCCAATATCCTCCAGTTTTCTGATCAGTACCTCATGGGATACCAGGTCAAAGGCTTTCTGGAAGTTCAGGTATATGATGTCAACTGCTTTTCTCTCCTCCAGGTGATGAGTCACCTGATCATAGAAAGAAATGAGGTTGGTCAGACAAGACCTGTCTGTGATGAAGCCATGCTGGCTGTTGTTCAGTATCATGCCTTCTGCAAGTTTGTCACATATAGCCTCTGTGATGAATGTTTCTAGGATTTTCCCTGGAATAGAAGTTAAGCTAATTGGCCTGTAGTTTCCCAGGTCTTCACACTTCCCCTTCTTGAAGATGGGCACAACATTGGCCCTTTTCCAGTCCTCTGGGCTTTCTCCAGAGGCCCATGATTTTTGAAAGACCTTTGCCAGGGGCTCTGCAATTACTTCAGCCAACTCTTGCAGCACTCTTGGGTGGAGTTCATCTGGCCCTGCTTATTTATATACATCTAATTTCTTTAACTGATTGTACACAAGTTCTATGGCAATGGTGGGAATGCTACCAATCCTGCCCTGCTCATTCTGTGCCTTACCTGGCATGTTGTTCCCCTTGGTCTTGTGAAAGACCGAGACAAAGTAGTCATTTAGGAGTTTCGTTTTATCCTGAGTGGTAATGACCAGGTATCCTGAGGCATTGAGCAGCAAAAGGAAGGAAATGAGGTTGGTCATGCAAGATCTACCCGCAACAAAGCCATGTTGGCTGTCTCTCAGAATGTTGCCTTTCATTAGACCTGTTGTTGATGGATTCTTTGATAATTTTTTCCAGGATCTTTCCAGGGATTGAGGTCAAACTGATTGGCCTGTAGTTTCCTGGATCTTCCTTCCTTCTACCCTTGAGCCGCCGCTGCGGGCGCTGGGCAGGAGCCTCTTGGAGACCACCTATGTGTGCTCCTACCCGTACCGGGCGGCACCGGCTCAGACGATGCCCCACGGCTCTTCAGCCTCCTAGTGCAGTCGTGCCTCTCGCTGGAGTTTGAGCATGCTGTGTTCCAGCAGGGGGTGCCCACCTTTGAGGCACTCTGGGCCCTTGAGGGAGTGCTGTGCCACGTGGAGGACGGCCGTCTCAAATATGCGCTCTGATGTCTTGACCGGTCTGGGCGACCGGGTGGGCGCGGTGGCGGACTGTGGCTTCCGGCTTGTGCCGTGCCCTGGGCCCTCACCAGGCTGCTTTTGTTTATTTTCTCGGGGTAAGAATTTGAAGGTTTTTGTACGTGTACTATGGGACAGGGAAGGGTGGAATTGTTCGTTTCTTGAGGGCTATATATAACGACATGTACTACTGCGAAGGTGTTTGTCACGGTGTGATGTTCTGAATGTACTGGAATGGTTTCTCTTTGGTGGGTTTGATGGGTTTTTTGCTTTCTGTACCTGACCTTCCCTGAAATAAAGTAGTTAAAAAGTCAAAAGTCCATTTTAGATACACTGGACAAGGATCGCTTGGAGCTGCGTGGGGCGATCCTGAGTGTAAGACTCCCCAGCTTCCTATCTCTTTTCTTTTCTGACTCCCACCTGTCTAAAGGTCTCTAGCTTCTGTTTATCTCACTTTCTGATTCTTTTCTTGCATTTTTATAGCGTTTTTTTCTCCTTTTTCTCTGTTCTCTCCCTCCCCCTGTACTTCCGGTCTCTTCGTCTGTGACTTGCTTCTTTACAGCCTTCTTTTCTTACTGTCTCTTTTCCTTTCTTTTTTTCTTTTCTGTTTGCTTGTTGTGGGGAGTTATCTTTTCCAATAGCTTGCTTCCAAGGGCTGCTCTTAATTACCCCCTCTTCCCTCTGTTCGCTGTTTCAACCCCCCCATTTTTATTTTTGTTTTCCCTTTCTCCCTCCCATCTAGAGTTTTATGGCCGCTTCCCAGACACTTATCTTTTTAGTTAGTATAAACTTTTTTTGTTTTCTTTTCCTCAGTTATAGCTTGAAATTAACACTGTCCTAGCAGGAATAGCTGCCCCTACACCCAGCAGCTGTCATGAGGATGCCTCTCAGAACCTCCCCATTACCCATGGCTTGAGGGTTCACACCCCTCCCTACATTGGGGTCGAGGTCTGCATAGATGCCCTTGCTAGTCTCCTGGGACAGCGTAACATACATTACGCAGGTTGTGTTAACATGGTCCCAATGATTTACCTGAGCGATTTCACCCTAGTTAACAGGGTGTGTGCAGAGGGCCTAGATATTGTGGGCGCACACTATTTTGTCACGCCCCTAGGTACCCCAGTGAGGGTAGTGATTTCTAATGTGCCCCTGCATGTGACCGATCGGGAGCTGGCCAAGGAACTCGAGCCCTATGGGGTTCTTACGCGTCCCTTTCACCAATTGATGATAGGAAGTAAGAACCCAAAACTGAGGCATGTCCTGTCTTTTTGAAGGCAGGTTTTCATGCTTTTCAGGGAGGGCCCATGGTCTCTGCCTCAGTCCTTGAGCCTCATGTTCAACGGGTGGAGGTTTGTGATCTATTTTTCCTTTGAGGAGACCACATGTTTCCAGTGTGGTAGCTCTTCCCACCTAGCAGCCCAGTGCCCACTGGGGAGATCGGCCAGAACATCAGCTACTACAGCGGCATCAACGGATGGCGCATCCACCTCTGGGACCCAAGTCCCACCCAGTGAGGCCAGGAGCTTTTCCAGGCCTCCTTCTACCCCTGTTCCATCTTAGGGGGCTGGAGTCTCTGGCGTGAGGGTGCTGTCCAGCAGAGGGGCTGGGACTAGGGCCCAACCCTCCCCCCACCCATTCCACTGACAGTGCCCACCCCCACAGGTACAGAGACACCACCAGGTACAGGGGCTGATGCCTCCACTTGCCTGTTGCCTGCCCTGACTGCCCCGATTGAGGTGGCTGGGGTGGTCAGTGATTGTGGTGCCAGGGCCCTGTTGGATGATGGGGCTCAGGCCTCCTCCCAGTTGCTCTCCACCGTGGCCTTGTCTGAGGTGGAGGACCCTGGGGAAGCAGGCCAGAAGCAGTCTGGCCCATCCTCTATGAAGAGTGGGCCACCTGCCATGAAGAAGAAGAAGAACAAAGAGAAGAAAGTGAAAGGGACCACTCAGGATACCCCATCCCCGCTGAGACCTTCCTCAGCTGGTGCTGGGGGGGCCCCTGCTAGAGAGCCTGGCCCTGCTCCGGCTGTCTTGTCAGTGAACCTGTTGACCGGGGATGGGGGCGGCTTGGAGGTGGGGGAGGCGAAGGCAGGGGTCACTAACCCCTTGTCTGTCTCCTAGCTTCCAGAGGCGGGTGGCAGTAAAAGCTATGCACAATATTTCTCTTCTGGAGATCTAACCCAGGGGGCAGCAGAGGAGTCTGCTGACCTCTTGGTCACATCCCAAGCTACTGAATTAGATGAGGAGGCTAGTGAGATGGAGATCCAGCTTTCTGAGTGTTGCAAGTGACCTTGAGAGCAGGATAACCTCTCTCCCCCAAGAAGGTGGGGATTGCTCTTCAAGAGCCACTCCTTGACCTGGACAATCAGAGGAGGTTGATGGGTTTAGATATTGAAGGTGTAGATGCTACATTTGTGGGTGAGCTCCCAACTAGGGTGTAGCCTTGCTGTGCGTCTGTTGGAAATGTGCAGGCCATGTTGGCAGACCCCGCCTGGGTTGGTCCTGACTATGGGGGTCTCTTGACCTTTTTGAAACAGACTAAAGGACAGAAGAACATAGTGGGGTGCATCACCCAATAGTGCACAGATCCTAAAGTTTTTTAAGGCTGTCAGATCTGCGGCCAAACTTATGCAACAAGATCTAGGCACTTGGCAGATGGCTTACCGTCTGGAGAAGCTCGCAGAGCGGGTGAGAGACAAGCGGGGCCTAGCAGGGCCCCTGGAGTAGAGTAGGGCATGAAAGACCTTTTCCAACCTGTCTGCATTTTGCTTTGCTCTCAGGGGCTCACTCTTCTATCTACGCCTTACCTTGCTCTTCCTCTCACATACCCACACCCATGGCAGCCACAGCCATTGGTACTTTTAACATCAACCGCTGTCGAGCTCCCGATCCTGGAGCTCCTGCGCCAGAAGCGGCTGGCTGTTTCCTTCCTCCAGGAGACACTTTCCGACAGGCTCAACCAGTTGGCTTGGCACGTTGCCTGGTGAGGCCACTTGTTCTTGAGTCATGGCACCAAACTTAGTGCCGGGATTGCGACTCTCCTATTGTCACAACTACAGCATGACATGGCGATGGCGCGGGAGATTGTCCCTGGCCACCTGCTGACTGTCCGCGTCACCCTAGCGCAACACCATTTGCTGCTCATCAACATTTATGCACTTACTGATGGCCAGGAGAGGGTCACTTTCCTCAAGACCTTGGCTGCCCTGCTGCATGATGCTAGCAAGGATGATGACCTGCTTCTTGTAGGTGGGGACTTTAATTGTACCACTGACACCCCGCTTGACCGTATGGGGCCTCACCTGCCTTCAGCCCACAAGCTGCAGTCTGTCTTGGAGACTGCAGCGAGCAAAGTCTTAGATCATCTCAAGACCCCTGAGGGCCAGGTAATCACTGACCCAGGTGAAGTACATGAGCATGCCATTGCCTTCTATTGTGACCTGTTTGCAGCTGAGCCGTCCTGCCCTGAGGCCACACGGGAACTCCATGCAGGCCTGCTATGCCTTTGTGCCCTGGAGACCAGAGAGCTTGAGCAGGAATTGTCTCTGGTGGAGCTGGCAGCTGCCACAGCTGGCCTCACCTCTGGCAAAGCCCCAGGCCTTGATGGGTTACTTGCTGAGTTTTACAAGACTTTCTGGCTTCTTCTCAGCCCCTGTCTCCTGCGTGTTTTCCAGGAGAGCATTGCCAACAAGGTCTTGCTGATCAGCTGCCGCCGTGCAGTGCTCATGCTGCTGCCCAAGAAAGGAGACCTTGGCTGCATTGAGAACTGGTGGCCAGTCTCCCTGCTGTGCATGGACTACAAGATTCTGGCCAAAGTGCTGGCGACCTGCCTCCGACTCTCATGGCCTCTGTCAGTGGGCCTGAGCAGAGCTACTGCATGCCAGGCAGACCCATCCAAGACAACCTGTTTCTGCTGCACGACCTACTCACAGCCAGTGAACTCTTCAGCCTAGACACTGGCCTCATCTCTCTGGATCAGGAGAAAGCCTTCGACTGGGTGGACCACACCTACCTCTTTCAGACCCTGGAGGCCCTTGGCTTTGGGCCTCTTTTCACCGGGGACCTCTGGGTCTTGTATCAAGACACTTCCAGTCTGCTCAAGGTGAACGGGGTGCTTTGTGCCCTGTTTCCCACATGCAGAGGCATCCGTCAGGGCTCCCCCTGTCAGCCATGCTCTATACCCTGGCCATTGAGCCACTGCTGCATGCGCTGCAGCGCTGCCTGAGTGGTGTGGCCTTGTCATTGGCCACAGGCCTCTCCATTGCCCCTCCGCTTCAGTTATCAGCGTATGCAGACAAGGTGACCATCTCCCTTAACACCCAAGAAGATGTGGAGGCCCTGACAGACTGCTAGTGAGCCTACAAATGCACCTCCTTGGGCCAAGAGTGATACCCTGCTGCTTGGTGCGTGAATCACTGCGACCCCCCCAGATTTGCCAGGGGGCCTCACCTGATGCAGCTAGGGCCTTAAGGTCCTGGGCGTGTAACTAGGGCCATTGACCTTCATGGCGTGCAACTGGGATGGCCTCGAGGAAGGGGTAGAGGCCTGCCTACAATGGTGGCACTGACACCTTCCCAGCCTCTTCTACCGTGGATGTGACCTCATCGCGAACAACCTGGCAACGGTGACCTTGTGGCACTGGTGCACCGGACTCGATCCACCACAGGACCTACTCCAGAGACTCCAGCGCCTCCTGGTCAATTTTTTTCTGGGATGGGCACCACTGGCTCCCACAAGCTGTCCTTTACCTACCTGTAGCTGAGGGAGGCCAGAGTTTGGTTGACCCTGTGAGCAAGGTGGCTGCCTTCCACCTGAAGGCCCTTCAACAACTCCTGTACGGTGAGGAGTGCCTACCTTTGGCAACAACTGGCGTGCTGGTTTCTGCAGAGAGTGGGGGCCCTCAACTTTGACCGGGAGCTCTTCCTGTTGGACCTCACGCTTTTGAACTGGGCAGTGCTTCTGGCTTTCTACAATGGCATGGTACGAGCATGGCAGGCCACCTTCCACCTCCAGTCCTAGGCCCGTCACCTGCAGTTCCCGAAGCTGCTGAGGGAACCCCTGATCCTTCACCTGAGCCATCTCCTTGACCCCGCTCAGTCAGCTTGGCTCTCGCCTGAGGCCTTGACCACCCAGCTGGGCATATGCTCCATCCGCAGCATGGGCCATCTCCTATGTGACATCCAGGTTGCCCTCCCATTGGAGGCAACAGCCACCATGGACGACCATCTCCGGGCGGGCCAGGTCCCCGCACCCCAGATGTCCCAAGTGAGGTTTTTCCTATGCTGCCAGTCACCCTGGCCGTGGCGAGCAAGCTGGCTGGCAGACCTGGCACCCTGCTGATGCTACCTGTGCCTCCTGACAGTGACATGGGTTGCCCCTTTGCTTTTCTACTGCACAGAAGCCTATGTGACAGGTTGGCTGGTAGTGACTTAGCCCAGGGGTTTTGAAAGGGCAAAAGATGATTGGAGGACCTGGGATTCCCTTTCCTCACCAGTCTGATAATGATTTGGCCTAGGAGTTTTGAAGGGGTAAAAGATGATTGGAGGACTTGGGATTCCCTTTCCTCACCAATCAGGCCCCAGAGACTCACCCTCCATGTCCCCTGATTGGCTCCTTGGGTCAGCTGGAGGGGGATAAAAGGGGAAGCGTGGCTGACTCAGGGGGAGACCAGGAGGGACCATGAGGAAGGAGCTTCAAAGAGCTGGCAAGAGCTGGGCCAGCAGGGCAGGAGCAGTTGCCCCAGAAGACCTGAAGGAGCAGGACCTGCAGGCAGCAGTTGGACCCTCAGCAGCACGGCATGCGGCCAGCAGGAGAGGCTTCCTGCTGGGCTCCAGGATCTTCTATGAGAGGCTGTGGCCAGCAGGAGAGGCTCCCCTGCTCCAGCAAGGATCTGAGCAGCGACCTGAGAGGTTTCCAGTGCTGCTTCCAGCTCCTCCAATCAGAGGTCAGGCAGCTTGACATGAGGCCAGGGTACGAGAAGGTCAAGACCCCTAGTAGCTTGGAGCAGTGGTAGCTGTGTGGCAACATTTCTACCCATCATGTGGGAGATCTGCGTTCAAGTCTCAGCTGGGGTGAATGAGTTAACAAAAAGCTAATCTTCTTGCAGTGGAAAGGGGCCATTGTGCTTTCTCCCCCTCCAGGTACCTAGCCCCTGTATTTCCTTGTCATTTGACATTTTGTATTTTGTGCCTTTTTATATTTCTCCAACCAGTATTGTTTGCTCTGCTGTTTGTGTTTTATATTTTGTTAACCCTGTCTTTTGTCAATGATTGTAAGTGTCTAACCTTTGTTGAATCCTGCCCCCTTGGGGCATTGTAGTGTCCACTATACCCCCTGATTTATGCCTATGTTCCCAGTATTGTTCCCTCATTAAAAGCTATATGGTTAAGTCCCCATTGGTGGTCTGGCTCTGCTCTATAGGGGGAGGAGAGTTCCTATACCTCCCACAGCTCTGGTGCACCTGCTTTGATCCCTTCAATTAGAGAGGGGGGTACCTCTTGGAGTACTGCCCAGGTTACACCTATATGCCTGGGTGGTTCATGTCCGCCATGCCCAAGTGCTGGTGGGCTGCCCCAATACACCGTGGCAACGGTGCCTGGGGCCACCAGATTCCCCACTGGCCCACCCAGCGTGGCACACGTTGTATAAGCTGCCAACTGCCAAGAAGACTGGAAACCTGCAGTGGTGGTTGCTGCATGGCATCCTAGTCACTGGCACATTTGTGTCCCACTTTGACCCAGCCGCCTCCACGGCCTGCCCCTTCTGCCCTCAGGGCATTGAGGAGAACCTCTTTCATGCCTTCCTCGACTGTCCCTGTGTGCGGCCACTCTTTGTCACCCTTGAGCCACTGCTGCGAGCGCTGGGCAGGATCCTCTCAGAGACCACCCACGTGTGCTCTTACCCATACCAGGCGGCTGAGAAGGGCCTGTCTGCCTGTCCAATTTTTTACTGTGTCAGGCCAAGATGGCTGTCCTCAAGAGCTGATGACACCGGCTTGCCAGGACTGGCTCTGATGATGCCCTGAGGCTTTTCCACCTCCTGGTGCTGGCGTGCCTCTCGCTGGAGTTTGAGTACGCTGTGCTCCAGTGGGTGGTGCCCACCTTTGAGACACGCTGGACCCTTTAGGGAGTGCTGTGCCATGTGGAGGCCATCTCAAATACGCTCTCTGATGTCATGACTGGTCTGGGCGGCCAGGCTGGCTTGGTGTCAGACTATGACTTCCAGCTCGTGCCAAGTCCTGGGCCCTCACCGAGCTGCTTTTTTTGCTTTCTTTTTGTGTGGGAAGTTGAAGGTGTTGTCATGTGTATGACTGGATAGAGCAGGGTACGAATTACTTATTTATAGTTATGACTTTGTGGCTGGCACTCCAACTGCATAACTAGCATGTAAGACACGACATGGAATGTAGCGAAGGTGTCTGTCACAGTGTGATGTGATGAATGCAATGACATGGTGTTCTTGATTCACAGATGTTAGGTGATTCATAGATGTTAGTGTCGGAAGGGACCTCAATAGATCATCGAGTCCGAAAGAGTGCTAGGTCTAGATGACCCCAGCTAGATGCATATCCAACCTCCTCTTGAAGACCCCCAGGGTAGGGGAGAGAACCACCTCCCTTGGGAGCCTGTTCCAGACCTTGGCCACTCTAACTGTGAAGAAGTTCTTCCTAATGCCCAGTCTAAATCTGCTCTCTGCTAGCTTGTGGCCATTATTTCTTGTAACCCCCGGGGGTGCCTTGGTGAATAAAACCTCACCAATTCCCTTCTGTGCCCCC
>NW_005842946.1:341800-343494 GCF_000455745.1 Alligator sinensis
GACGTCTTATGAAGAATTCTATTATTAGGTGATCACTGTCCCCCAGATGGCTACCGATCTGTAGGTCCCCTACCATGTCATCCCCCGTTGCCAATACCAGATCCAGTATGGCATTCCCTCTAGTGGGACCGTGTACCTCCTGTGTCAGGGGGAGGTCCTGTACACAGGTTAGAAACCTGCGTGAACGGTGGAACTTTGCCGTCTACGTCTCCCAGCAGATGTCTGGGTAGTTTAGGTCCCCCATGACTACCGCCTCTTAAGCTTTTATGGTCTCCGAGAGCTGCCTCAGGAGCCCCAAATCTAGTTCTTCCCCTTGGTGTGTTATTTTTCAAGGCAAACAAAAGTCTACACGAAGGGGACATGTGTGATATGGGGTGGGGTGGGGAATGGGTATTTTTGCCTTTGGTATTTATTTATAAAGGAAGTAAAGTTTTAGTTTTGTAAGTTTCTGTGTTTTCAATCAATGGTTTGGTTGGGTGGGGGAGGCGATTTTGGCCATGAGGGTTGTCCCAAGGTGACCATAACCATATGGAGGAGGGGAAGTGACACACACATTAGCCATCCAAGCCTGAATTTGGGGTTCAGGCATTGAAGTGTTCTGCTAAGCAGCCACAGAGTGTTACCGCAGAGGGGGGCTGATTTAAAAAGGGGCTGTTAGGACAGCTTGAAAAACTGGGACTGGAATTTTATTCTTGGGGTCTGGCACCTAGCTGTGGCTGTGATAATGGGACTGGTTAAAAAATTGGGGATTGTGGAAAGTAACACATACATTACCCACCAGAGCCTGAATTTGGGGTTTGGCCATTTAACTGTTCTGCTCAGTAGCCACATAGTTTCATAGTAGCTAGGGTCAGGACGTGCCCCCCCCCCCCCTGCCACAGGCAGGTATGAATGCTGGGTTCACAAGACCCCAGACAGGTGATCGTCCAACCTCCTCTTGGATTTGCCCAAGGTAGGGGCGAGGACCACTTCCCTGGGAAGTTGGTTCCAGATTTTGACCACCCTAACTGTAAAATATTGCTTTCTGATCTCTAACCTAAACCTATTCTCCAGCATCTTATTACCATTGTTCCTTGTCACCCCAGGTGGTGCTAGGGAGAAAAGGGCTCTTCCTATTTGCTGATGATCCCCCCTGATGAGTTTGTAGGCAGCCACCAGGTCCCCCCTCAGCCTTCTCTTGCTGAGGCTGAACAGGTTCAGGTACCTCAGTCTCTCCTCATAAGGCCTGTCCTACTGCCCACTCACCAAGTGGGTGGCCCTCCTCTGAACCCTCTCCAGACAGGCCACATCCCTTTTGAAGTGCAGTGCCCAGTACTGGACGCAGTACTCCAACTGCGGTCTGACCAAAGTCGCATAGAGGGGTAGTATCACCTCTCTGGACGGGCTTGAGATGCATCTTTGGATGCATGACAAGGTATGGCTGGCCTTGCTGGCTGCGGTCTGGCATTGGCGGCTCATGTTCATCTTGGAGTCAATAATGACTCCAAGATCCCTATCTGCCTCTGTGCTTTCAAGAGGGGAACTCCCCAGCCTGTATGTATGCTGTGGATTCCTTCTCCCAAGGTGCAGCACCCTGCATTCTATGTTGAACCCCATCCTATTCTTGTCTGCCCACTTTTGTACTCTGTCTAAATCTATTTGCAGCCTCTTTCTCCCTTCAAGTGTGTCCACCTCGCCCCACATCTTAGTGTCAT
>NW_005842946.1:344211-371840 GCF_000455745.1 Alligator sinensis
TTGCAGGGGCCCTACATTGCCTGGTGCCCTCTTCTTGCTCCCAATGTACTTGAAAAAGGACTTTTTGTTCTCCTTAATCCTGGACGCTAGCCTGATTTCCATCTCTACCTTGGTCTTCCTAATAGCCCTCCTACACTCACGGGCCGAGGAGGAGTACTCCTCCTTGGTGATAGCTCCTCCCTTCCACTGGTTGTACACCCCCCTTTTAGTCCTCAGGTATTCCTGTATGCCCTTGCTGAGCCAGGGGGGTTTCTGAGCACTCTTACCCACCTTGCTTCTCTTAGGGACTGTTATCCTTTGGGCCTGGAGGATCGCCCCATTAAGGTACAACCATCCCTCATGGACTCCCATGTCCTCTACCTTCTGGGCCCTCAGTGCCTCCCCCACTAGTCTCCTAAGCTCATTGAAGTTGGCCCTTCTGAAGTCAAGGGCTTTAGCCTTGGTGTGAGCCCTTGATGTTCTGCATTGGATAGTGAATTCCAGCAGGTGATGATTGCTATTGCCCAGGTGGACAAGGACCTGCAGTCCCCTCACCAGGTCATCCCCCGTGGCCAGGACCAGGTCCAGCAAGGCATTACCCCTAGTGGGGCTGTGCACTTCCTGGATAAGGTGAAGGCCCTGTAATAAAGCCAGGAACCTATACAAGCAGTCAGACCTGGCTGTCTGCTCCTCCCAGCAAATGTCTGGGTAGTTTAGGTCACCCATGATGATAACATCCCTTGACCTAACCACCTCCATAAGCTGACTGGAGAAGTCCTGGTCCAGCTCTTCCCCCTGGCTGGGTGGTCTGTAGTAGACACCCACCGTAAGGTCCCTTTCACCATGCACCCCTTGTAGTTTGACCCAGAGTGTCTAACCCGAAGCTAATCCTTGATGATGTGAAGTGCTCTTTGACATAGAGCGCAACTCCCCCACCTTTCCTCTCTGTCCTGTCTCTTCTATATAGGGTGTATCCCCGAATGCCTGCCGCCCAGTTGTAGGTAGGGTCCCACCAGGTTTCTGTGAGCCCTACTAAGTCTGGGTTCTTACTCACAATCAGGAGGCATGTACTGCTGAGGGCATCTGTTGTAAGCAGGGGGTGCTAGGAGACATTGCAAATCTGGGATTGGGATTTGAATCTTGGGGTCTGGCTACTACATGGGGTGTGTGGAACAAACCACACACAGTAACCACCAGGGCTTGAATTTGGAGTTTGAATACTGAAGTGCTCTGCTGAGCGACCACATAGTCTTACCACTAAGGGAGTCTCCTGTACTGACTGGGGGGGGCGCTTGTAATGCAATTTTCAGGAATGTGACTGCTCCTGTGCTCCTAGGTGCCTGGCATAATTCAAGCACTCCAATCTTCAACACACCCTAACTGTCAGTAGAGTGAATTTGGACACAACTAACACAAACAGGTTTCTTTTAAAAATGTATTTAATTTAATTAATAAACTTAAAAAAGGAGGTAAAAACCCCACTCTCCCTCTCCCCAAAGCCCACTTATCTTCCTGTTTTCCAAACCATAGAAACATCTTGTATGATTACCATATTTACTCTTATGACACACGTACTTTCCCACAAAAAAAATCAGCCTTCCAAACTTGGGGTGACTGTGTTTTTCTTTACTGGAATACAAACATCTTGATGCAGTGCTGCAAGATACCTGCCAGCTTCTCTCCTCACCAGAAGTGATGGTGCCTGCCTGCTTTCTAACCCTTTCCTGGTCATTTTCATACTGAATATAGGTTTTGATTGTGCAGTCCATACCAGGGACAATATGAAGGTGCCTGGGAAGGGGTTAACATGGGACTCCATCCAGCTCCTGTTCGCTGTCTCAGAAAGAATTAGGTGGTCAACTTGCAGCAGGGGCTCTCCATTAAAAAACTACCTCAGGCCATGACTCTGGGAATAGGACTTTTTTTCTATTTTGAGGCTCAAAATAGGGTGTGGGATTTATTTGGGTGTGTATAGTATGTCAGGAAATACAGCAAATCCCACAGTTAGAACAAGCAATCCAATAAAGCCCCCGTGACTTTCTCATCTCTGTACCAGTTGAAGGGCCAAGCCAGTGCCTGTCCCTGAGTGTTCACAAGGGGACAAGAGCTGCAGAAAGTGGTGGTCAATGTTTATACCTGAGAGGATATTAAAAGCATCTTGCAAGCAGAGTCCACAAAATCACTTTCATGTGGGGCTTTAGATTCATTCACGAGGGTTTTCTCACCAAGTACTTTCCCTCATTTCTCAGTTTTACGATCTGCAAAGGAAAATCAAGGAAAAATGTTAAGGAAAATAAGTTGTGAAAATTCTTGAGTGATGTTGCAGCCAGGATGGGCCATGAGAGAGGCGAGAGATAAAGGTTTCTGTGGGCAATCTCACTGATTGGACCAAGCACATGGTTGAGGCAGACTTAAGACAAGCTTTGAAAGAAGGACGATAGCATGCAGACAAAGACATGACATTCAAAAACAAAATTCGAAACAATACACTGTTTCATCAAGTTGGAAGTTGAAATGGAACGGTGTCTTTTCGCACAGCCCTAGTCATTACCACCCAGTGGGTGCCCACCATCTTGAGGCACAGGCCAAGTCACCAGGGTGGCATAGTGCAGCGGGTATCAGACAGCCACATAGCAGTCATAAGCCATAATGGCCATAATGGCCAACAGGTTGATCTCCATATTGCCTACAGACAGGAAAAGGGATGGCCCGCACTGGGTGAGGGCATAAACCAGAGCTTGGGGGATGGTAATAGAGGTCAAGATCATGTCCACCAAGTACATGGGGCCACTGAACTGGCTGTCAAACCACTCTGAGCATCATGGAGTTGCTGACCATGTTCATCAGGTAGGTGGCATGGAGTCCTGTGAAGATCAGCAGTTGCCCATCCCAGTCCTCAGACACACCCAAGAGAATGAATTCAAAGTTGGATGTCTTGTTGGGGTCCTTCATGGCAAGAGTATGCAACAGGGCCTGAATGGGAGTAAATTGGGGGCAGGGGGAGGCATAATTTATAGAATTTATATAAACTATATGAACTCAGCTACTGGTAAGGCCAAGGGGAGTTACTGGAGTGACTGAGTGGATAAGGTGGTGCACTTAAAATCAAATAGGATTAGGCCTTTGTGGGTGTGAGCCATACCTCTGGTGCTTCTTTCCCTTGTTTTTTATGAGCCAGCAGTGTGCTCTTGTTGCAAAGAAGGCTAATGGCATACTGGGCTCCATTATTAGGACAGTTGCCAGCAGATCAAGGGAAGTACTTATTCCCCTCTATTCAGCACTGCTGAGACCACATCTGGAGTACTGTGTCAAGTTTTGGAACCCCGCCCCCCCATACAGAAAGGATGTGGACAAATTGGAGAGAGTCCAGTGGAGGGTAACAAAAATGGTTAAGGGGCTGGAGCACATGATTTCTTAGGAGAGGCAGAGGGAACTGGGCTTATTTAGCCTGGAGAAGAAAAGACTGAGGGGGGATTTAATAGCAACCTTCAACTGAAGGGTGGTTTCAAAGATGATGGAGCTAAATGGTTCTCAGTGGTGGCAGATGACAGAATAAGGAGCAATAGTCTCAATTTACAGCAAGGGAAGTTTAGGTTAGATATTAGGAAAAGCTTTCTCACAACGAAGGTAGTAAAAGACTGGAACAGGTTACCGAGAGAGGTTGTAGAATCTTTATCCTTGGAGGTTTTTAAGACCTGGCTAGACAAAGCCTTGGCTGGGATGAGATCTTTGGAAATGGCCCTGCTTTGAGCAGGGGGTTGGACTAGATGACCTCATGAGGTCCCTTCCAACCCTCATTTTCTATGATTCTATATGCATGACTCAGTTTCCCCCTCTCAGGTGTGTTGCTGTCTTTGGGGCATGTTTCTCCCCAGTTGGTCTCTCACCAGCCTTATCCTTTACTTAGGTTGATTCTTCTCTATCTCTCCTGCTTCCCACCCTCCCATGTGTTTAGAGACAGAAATTAGATGCCCCCCACACCTTTCCATTGCCAAGCAGAGCTCCTCCAGTGCCCTTACCTCATGGAGGGTCTCTGGCTATCAAAGGAGCCTGTTTGACGCATGGAAGAATCAAGTCTACTATGTGAACCAACAGTGCGCTCTTGTTGCAAAACAAACCAACAGCATCCTGGGTTCTATTAACAGCAGTGTCACTTGCAAATCAAGGGCAAATCAGCACTGGTTGGTCCAAGAACCAGGGAGAAGGAGAGAACTCAGAAGTCAGGAAGCAGAATCCATGTAACAGGAAACCAGGCACAACAAGTAGGATCTAAAAGTTGAGGACTGAAAGCTGGCTAAGGGAGGTCAAGCCAAGTTACCATTTGGTTACCCTAAGCCAAGGAGTTCTCCCTTGACACATCTCAGCTTGTTCTCAGTGACAAAATAGCAGGTGGTAGAGACATGTGTAGGGGTAGAAGGACACCCTGGATGTGAATGACCTGCAACCTCACAGACAAGGCATCATGGAACTATGCCAGGCACCCCTGGAGCACAAGCCCCCCCAATTTTTTTATGGAAATTCCTTTGTTCTACAACTATTGGCATTGCTCATTGAAACACATTTGCAATCGTTGTTACTTTATTGGCTTCTGTGTAATGCTGGTGTCCAATTTGATGTTGCTGATCTGTCTTAATTGTTGAGCCTGATACTGTTGGACCCTGGTCTCCCTCTCACTGTTTCCTGATCTCTACCACACAGCACAATTTTTTGCAGGCATCTCCCTCTGCACTGAAAAATGGGGTTTGCTCAGCAACACAGATAAAAAAATGGCCCCCAACTTTGGATTCTGCTGGGTATCACTGGCGTCCAGTTCAATGCTTCTGTCTCCTGTCTTACTTGGTCCTCCTGACACTTCCAGATCTAGGCGTCCCTCTCACTGTGTCCTGATCTCACCCACTCAGTCATATCGCAAGATTAAATCACTGATACCAGATTTGCAATGTCTCCTAGAACCCCCTGGTTTTTACAGATGCCATCAGTGGTAACATTATTGTTCATTCACCAAAACACTTCTACGCCCAAACCATGAATTAAGGCTTTGTAAATTACTGCCTATTACTTTCTACACTGTCAACATTTTTAAACAGTCCCTTTATCGTAGCCACAGCTATACCCCACACCCCACCATTCAAATTCCATGCTGTAGGCCATGGGATTGCCCTCATAGCTGAAACCCCACTCCTCCCCACAGCATGCATAAACCATTTCCTCATTCCCTCAACAGGCAGCCACACATCACCAACAGCTGACTGCCACAAGGCATTTGCCAGTGCTTGCATTGATTGTAAACACAAAGAAACTTACAAGAATATGACGTTATTTCCTTTATAAATTAATTGCATAGTCAAAAATACCCATTCCCATGCCCTTTCAAAAATGTCCCCTTCTCATCTACTCTTCTGTCATTGTTTCATAAGAACGACTTCCACCCAGGCCCCCCTTTTTTTGATACGATGACAGTTCTTCAGGGGAAAAGAGAAGAGACTGGGGTTTGTCCCATACTCCCACCCTTCTCACCTCACCTTACAGCGGATTTCTGGAGCAATATGTCCTCTACCCTTCTGTAAAAATACCTATGCACTCGGTGCAGTTAAAAATCCATCTCCAGGGGCCTGCATGGCTGCACTGGCCATCATACAACACAAATCTGGAGGGCAATTGTGAGAGAGACATGCCAGTTAGCCTGACTTGTTCACACCTACTCTAATCTATTCTTTCAACATTGCCTTCCCTTATTACCATATCCTCAGTTGCCACCCTCCCCTATATGAAAATCTTACCACCCGCTGATCTTCTTCCACTGGCCCCTGCTCTGGTCCTCTCAGCTGATCATCAGGGGGTTGTAATTTCTGTTCTTGAGCGAAGCGGGGGATGGTAAAGCCACATCACAGTGGGAGTGTGAAAAAGGATCACAGTGGGTGGTGGGAGAATGACTACTGTGGGGAGTGGCAGTATCACCACCATGATAATAGGGTTTTGGAAGGGTGTGGGGATCAGCGGAACAAGAATAGTGGTGGGGATTGGTTGCTGGAAAATGGGAGTGTCCATATATTCTTGCCTCCTTCAGGCATCTGACCTTCTTGCCATGGCAGTGTGAAAGTGGGATTCTTTGAACCCACTCATGGGCTTTAAATTGGATCAGGTTTATGCACAGAGAGGGGTTGTGCTCAGACAGAGTTCTCTGCCTCCCCCCCTCACTGTTTATTAAGCCAGCCTGGCCTCAGACTGACTTAGTTGAACCCCTTGGTCTGGTGCCAAAAATTCAAACATTTGCAGAGCATGTCTGGTCTTCAAACTTTGCACATGCACTTGTGGGGAAGACCTTGGGTACTACTCTTGTCCAGTTTGCTGCTGCTGACCCCTGTGTTAACTGGTCACAGATTTAATAGATTTAATAGATTTTTAGGGTTGGAAGGGACCTCAGTAGATCGTCGAGTCTGACCCACTGCCCTCGGCAGGAAAGAGCGCTGGGGTTAGATGACCCCAGTCAGGTGCTTGTCCAGTCTCCTCTTAAAGACCTTTACACTCAGTCTCCGGCTTTCAGATCCATGGGGTACTCCAAAGCATAGAGCTGCCCGCAGGCAAAGCAAGGCTCCTCTTGACACTGCTGAAACTCTCACTGTCTTCTCATCTATCCTAGCCAGGACCTGCTCGTCCCAGCCTGCCCCAAAAATGACCCCAGTGAGCATCTTGTTCTGGCCTTTGGCTGCCTGAAAGCCCAGTGGAGGTCACTGAACTACAGGTTCGAGGTAGAGCCAGAAAACATCACTACTTTCATAGTGGCAGCCTGAGTGCTCCACAATACAAGGGTTGAAATGTTTAGCAGCTCATGGGCTCAAGAATTGTGGGAAGTGAAAGTGATAGTGACCAAAAGCTGACAGAGGTAGGCAGGGCATGGTGGGGCATTAGACATGCAAGCAAACAGTGATAGGGGTGCTATTGTAAGAAATTGCCAGGCTATACACATTCTGGCTGCTACAGATGAAGAGTATGCTTTGTAGGACACAGTACGACCTTCTGAAGTTACCTGTTAAAGTTGAGTGAAGATGTGTTGCTTGAGTGTTTTGAGAAATTAAATCAAAGTTTTTGTTCAATCAGATATGTCTGATTAATGCATTGACTATATTGGAACTGTGGGTGGTGGGTATCCACGGTAACTGTAGGTAGGAGCAGGGAGGTGGTTGGTTGAGGCAGACAGGGCTGATTTCTTTGCTTTGGTGTTTTGGGGGAGGGGAAGGAAAAGGACATCTGGCTACTCCAGACACAGTGGCCTCTGGGCATCTAGGCAGACGGGGGGTTCCAGCATCTCCACAGGAGACACCTGGAAGGGTGGGCAGGTGGTCATTTGGGTGGCTTCCCATGGTTTATTTAAATATGAACCAATGAGAACATGGGAGGCTTGGAGGGGTTGGGGGAATGAAACTCCAGTGGGGAAGAATGCGCGTGTGGGGTGGGGAGGGGCATTGGGGATAGTGTTATTACTGGTGGGGGTGATGTGGACAGGAGAGGTTGACCATGTGGGGGAAGGGTGCATGGCGAGGTGCCTCAAGCAGCAGGGCAGTGGAGCAACAGCCAGTGCTGGGGAGAACCTGCCTGCAGGTAGTGGCAATTGCATTGGTGGTTGGGACAGGTCTACCATGGAGCAGGGGGGAATTGCGAGATGTAGTTGGGCACACCCAAAGCAGTCAGCTACATCTGTTCAACCCTGTAGCCAGCCCAACATGAAATCTGTCTAGCCAGCTTAGTCCCAAATTGGGGTTCACAGCAGAAAGGTGTCTGGTCAGTGGCCCAAAAGTTTGGGGTCCTTCGCCCCCTCCCAGTCATGTTGGCATTGCTTAGAACAATGGGGAGCTTAAGCCCCCACCCAGGTATGTGATGCCAGTCATGTAGGCAGAGGAAGCAGGTTTTCCCCCTCCCTCAGGAATGTATCCAGCTCAGGTTACAACTCAGGGTTACACGAAGAAATGGGACAGAGGAGTCTGCCCTTTGCAGTGACCATGGTAACCAAATTGTCAAGTAGCAGAGTTTTGGGGAAGAGACAGAGATGGCATTTTGCCACAGTGTGCACCCCCAGCCATAGTCCTAAATTGGGGTTAGCAGCAGAAAGGGTCAGCACCCCAAAATTTTTTAGGTGAAGGCAGAAAAAAGGTCTGCCTTTCTGTTGAATGAGTGGAGGGGAAAGGTTGTGATGCTGTGGGCATTGGACACCACACATTTTGCTTTTACAGTAACAAATGATCATTATAAGTTACAACTTTGAAAGAGCATGAGTGTTATCATGCTAATGAGCATAATCAATAGCTCTGTCTAAACAAGGACTCACATTAGTGGAGGCAACTGCTCTCTATTGTTCCCCTCTCCAAAGAAACATACCCCCAAACTGGCTTCCCAGGGCTGCTGTGTGGCTGTCAGCTGCAAATAGGGACTGAATTGGCTGGGACCCCCAAAATAAAACACCCCCAAACTGGCTGCCATGCAATGTGGGCTGGAAGCCCTGCAATGCAGATTTTTGCCAACACCCTCAAACTCACTCCTGCCAGCTGTCTGGCCCAGCACTGAGAAAATAAATGTGAGCCACCCAGTGGATTGGAACTGTAAATAAACTTTACTGGAATAACAGTAATATTTAAAAAAATGGTAATAATTACAAAATTATTATAAAACTTTTAAAATACAAGAAATAATGATTAACCCCAAGTCAGAAGACACAATACATTGCTTAAAATATGCATATTAATTCATAACAGTGATGAAAAAAATTAAATTACAATTAAGTAAAATATATCAATTAATTAAAATAACAATTCTAGCTATTATATACATAAGATGTATTACCAGTTACCCCTGTTGTAATTTAGTACTAAGAGGTTACCAGGGTGGAATTGTTATGAGGCGCCTGGTAGCGTATTTTAATTGTAATAGCACATTGAGCAATTTGGAGTTTTTTGACGTGTCATGCATAAAAGAGTTACGGGAAATATCATGTCATTGTGAGGGAGACAGACTGACATGAAAAACAGATTGATTGAAAAAAAACATTTTGTGGACAAGCTCTCCTTGACACTTTGTGAACCAATGGGGCCTGGGAAGATGTGAAACAGTCACCCTGCCTCTTCAGCATCGCCTGGTTATAGTAGTGTGTCAGGTGTGTTAGTATCAAAGATGCTGACCTTAAGTCAGGGAGCCCCAGATTAGGGAGGAATGACCATTCATTGCCCATGGCATTCAGAAGTATGTTAGAGTTAATTATGAAAACCAAGCATTTCTATAATATGAGAGGGAGGAAAAGTCTAAGCGATTACACAGATGATCTTCCCACAATGTAGGTGAATGGGTGGAGGAATTCACTGTAAGAGGATGCCTTAAAACCCATGGAATCACCACTACAAACATAACATTTCAGGGCTTTATACCCTTAAAGTGATCTGAGGATATTGAAAGACAGCACAGAAATGCTGGTAGAGAATTAAAACTCTTTCTTGGTGAATGGAATTGTTCTTCGATGTGTAGCCACCAGGATGGGAGCCTGCCAGTGCCTGCTTCTGCCTTTCTCCTGGACTTGTCTCTACGGAGAAAAGAACCTAGGTATCCTGGTCTAAGGAGGCTACAGTTTCTGGGACTGAGACTGGCTACTCACATCCCTGAGAAGAAGGTGATGTGATATTTCAGCAGCAAGAGGAAAATCAAGGAAAGTGTGGGTCACTTATTGAATGAAGGAGGCAACCAAGTGCCAGATGATGCAGAAGGGGCTGAAATACTCCATGCCTTTTTAACCTGAGTCTTCACAGGCAAGATCAGCTCCCAGACTACCGCACCATGCAGCACAATTTGCTGAAAAAGTGAGCAGTCAATAGTGGTGAAAAAAAAATTAGGAACTATTTAGAAAAGCAGAGTTTGTACAAGCACACGGAGCTAGATGCAAATGCACCCAAGGAAGTTGGTTGATGTATGTGGTCCTGGAGAATTGGGAAAAGGCAAATATAGTGCCCATCTTTAAGAAAGGGTAGAAGGAGGATCCAAGGAACTACAGACCAGTCAGCCTCACTTCAGTCCCTGGAAAAATCATGAAGCAGGTCTTCAAGGAATCCATTTCTAAACACTTGTAGGAGAAGAAGGTGATTAGGAACAGTCAGCATGGATTTACCAAGGGCAAGTCATGCCTGAACAACCGAATTGCCTTCTATGTTTATATGATATGGTTCTGTGGATGTGGGGAAAGCAGTGGATGCGTTATATCTTGACATTAGCATGGGTTTTGAAATGGTCCTCCACAATATTGCAAGCAAGCTAAGAAAGTATGGGATGGGTGAATGGACTAATAGCTGGTTGCATTGTTAGGTTCAACGAGTAGTAATAAAACGTTGGATACCTAGTTGGGTATCTGGTATCAAGTGGAGTGTCCCTCCATTTGGTCCTGGGGGTAGTTTTGTTCAATAGCTTCATCAGCCATGTGGAAGATGGGATGTCACCCTCTGCAAGTCTGCAGGTGACACCAAGCTGTGGGAATAGATACATGGGAGTGTAGGGCTAGGATTCAGAGAGACCTTGACAAATTGGAGGATTGGGCCAAAAGAAATCTCATAAGGTGGACAAGTGCAAAGTCCTGCACTTAGGATGGAACAATCCCATGCCCTGGAACAAACAGGGGAAGAACCAGCTAAGCAGCAGTTCAATAGAAAAGGACCTGGGGGTTACAATGAACAATAAGCTGAAGATGAGCCAACAGTAAGCCCTTGGTGCAAAGAAGACTAGCAGCATACTGGGCTGCATTAGTAAAAGCATTGCAAGCAGATCAAGGAACGTGATGCTTCCCCTCTATTCAACACTGGTGAGGCAATACCTGAAGTACTGTGCCCAGTTTTGGGGCCCCACTACAAAAAGTATGTAGACCAACTTAAGAGTGTCCAGTGGAGAGGAATGAAAACGGTTATGGGGCTGGGGCACATGACTTCTGAGGAGAGGCTGAGGGAACTGGGCTTATTTAGAGTGGAGAAGAGAAGACTGAAAGGGAATTTAATGGGAGCCTTCAGGTGTTTGAAGGGTGGTTCCAAAGAGGATGGATATAGACTATTCTCAGTGGTAGCAGATGACAGAACAAGGATAAATGTTCTCAAGTAGCAGTATGGGAAGTTTAGGTTAGATGTTTGGAAAAACTCTCCCACAAGGAGGGTAGTCAAGCACTGGTTGTGGAGTATCTATCCCTGGAGATAATTAAGACCTGGTTAGACAAAGTCTTGGCTGGGATGATATATTTGGGGATGGTCCTGCTTTGAGCATGAGATTGGACTAGATGACCTCCTTAGGTCCTTTCCAAACCACATTTTCTATGATTCAATGATGTTATGATTCTATGATGTTAGCCTGGATTCATGTGTCCTTGGCCAGGATCTTCCTTGCATCCCTCCTAAGAGCTGTCATCACCTCCTTGTTCCTCAGGCTGTAGATGAGGGGGTTCAGGGCTGGGGCCACCACGGTATAGAAAAGGGCCATCTTCTGGCCACATCCTAAGTCATAGTTGGAGGAAGGGCGGAAGTAGAGCCAGACCACGGTGCTGTAGAAGAGCATGACCACAGTTAAGTGGGAACCAGAGGTGGACAGGGCCTTGTGTAGGCCACTGGTGGAGCGGAGGTGGAACATGGCAGCTCCAATGCAGGCATAGGAGGTCAATATGATGGCAAGAGGACTCCGGACCTCAAGAGAACCTTCAGTGAAGGAAACCATCTCACTGAGGAAGGGCGGGGTACACGAGAGGCGAAGGAGAGGTGGTAATTCACAGAAGAAATGCCCAATGCGGTTGCTGCAGTAATGTAGTCGGGAAGCCAGGATAGTGTGAAGCAAAGAATGCAGGGATACCAAGATCCAGGAGGCACTCACCATCTTGAGGCACAGGTGCCGTGTCACCACCATGGTGGGTGGCAGATGGCCACATAGAGGTCATAGGCCATGATGGCCAAGAGGTAGCACTCCATGTTACCCACAGTCAGGTAGAGGAACATCTGGGTCATACAGCTGATGAAGGCGATGTTCCTGTGCTGAGTAAGGGCATGGACCAGAGCCTGGGGCACTGTGATAGTGGCAAAGCTCATGTCCACCAGGGCCAGCTGGCCAAGAAGGAAGTACATAGGGCCACTGAGCTGGGCATCAAACCACACCACAGCCAGCAGAAGGGAGTTGCTGAACACATTTACCAGGTAGATGGCCAGGAGTCCCACGAAGATCAGTGGCTGTAGGTCCTGGCGTTCAGAGAGACCTAGGAGGATGAACTCAAAGATGGACGTGTCATTGTTGACATCCATTGTATGGGTGCTGGAGGGGAAGGAGTCACTTCTGGGAATTGTGGAGAAGATGGGAACTTTTGTATTCTGTTCTGATGGAGCATCAGTGCTTCCATGATGACATTCTGCACTTAGCTACTGCAAAGAGGTGGACTCTTCCACAGTCAGATCATGGAGGATGGAGCATTCATCTCACAGCTATCTGAGGAAAGAAGAAAGCATCATTAGGAACTGCAAGAAAGCATGATGAGATGCTCCTGAGATGGAAACAGTAGCGTTGAAATGGGGGGAAGCTCCTTAAACCCAAAGAGCAAAGAAATCTCTGCAACATATAAGGGCCATGAGGAATTGATCCCTCATCTTCTAGTGCCAGTGGGAATTGCAGTAGTCAAAGCCTGGAAGAGAAGTGGCACCCTTAAAAAACTGACAGGTTTCAGAAAATTTGGGCTTTTCCAGCAATGGAAAATTGTCATGCCAAGTCAGGAGAGATCTCATGGGCCAGGCCTATTCAGTTTACAAAAGAGATGCTTGAGGAAGGGACATGAATCCATTTACAAAATATAAAATGGTGAAGAATAGGTCAATAGGGATTTATTATTGACTGTGTCATCAGACCAGAACGACGGGTCACAACCTTAAACTAGCAGGCAGGAAGTTTAAAATGAACACAAGACAGTTCTTTTTGACTCCATGTGGAATTAAAGTGTTGGACTCATTGCTACTAATAGAAATATCCATGGTACATCATAGGCATTGCAACACCTAGATAATCCACAACCAGTGGCTATCTAAACTCTTCTTGAACATCTCCATTGTTGGAGAGCCCACCTCTTCCTTAGGAACATCTAGAGTCAGACAGACTCTTGCTCAAAAGAATGTTGAGGAGGTCCAGGGCTTAAAGGTAACAGAGAAGAAGGGAATCTCCATGGGGACAGAGCCCCCATCTGCCATTGTGGAGCCAGGTCTCTTCTCTTGGAGATTCTGACCCCAACTGCTGGCTCCAGACAAACCTCCTTTGAAGTCCTCCCTTGACCAAGACAATTTAATCTGAGCTGTGGTGTCCTTGCTGCTTCTCCTATGGTGTCCCACATCCTGAATACTCAAGACTGATCTTCGTCTCTCTCTCTCTCCCCTGCACTGGGCAGTCCTGTGATACATTTGTTCCAATGTGTAACAAGTAGGTATGCTGGGGCGGCCTAAATGTACGCCCAACCACTTGTGTTAGGTCCAGCTGCCTCTGTTCTTTCCTGCCACGCCTTGATGTTACTAAATATCTGATATTAATCAGGTGGGAGGCTGCCCGTTTATCTGCCCTGATGACAAGGGCCTACGTATACAACTCTGACCTCTCTTTATTGACCATGCCTCGCAGATGTTTCCTCCAGCTAGTTAGCACTGGGTTCTTTCTTTACACACACACACTCACACTGGGCCCGAGGCCCCACACACTGGGCTCCAAGCCCACACACACTCTTGGGACTCCACCCCTCCCACACACAAACTCTTGGGGCTCCAACCCCACACTCTCAGGGCTCCAACCTTTTCTGGGCTCCAAGCCCACACACCTCAGGCGTCCAAACCTGCATCTGGGATCAGAGCTCCGAGCCCTGTCCCCAAGCCCTCCCTGAGCTATCCCTTTATCTCTGGCCCTGAGAGCTTCCTTAATAGCTCCCCAAGGCTCAGGGCCCCACCCTCCAGGAGCTTCACACTGGCTCCTATATGCAGCCTCAGACCTCAACCACAGAGTCTGGGCTCTGCCACAAGTCCCTCCATTGGCCTGGGCCTTGCCTTAGTACTATTGGTGAGTCTGGGCTCCCCCTGCTTGATCTCACACACCAGGGATGCAAGGCTGGGGTTAGGAGTGCCCCATACTCACCTTTCACCAGGGTGGTAACTGGCCTGGCATTTCTGGGGGACTGTCCCACCACAGACAGTCCTACCAGGCCACCCGTCCCCAGCAGGGTGCAATTTTCTGTCATGTCCAGGACCATGGGGCCTCCTTCTTCCCCATAGCCCCAGCCCTTACCTCCAAGATGTTCTCAACAGCAGCCCAGCTGGGTGGTGTTCTCCCCTGGCTGTTAGCAGCAAACTGCTGCCTCTTTGCAGTTCAGGGCTCAGCTCTTATGCAGCCTAGTTGGGCCCTGCTCCCAATCAGGCCACACTGCCTAATTGGCATTGCAGGCAGCTGCAGGCTGCCTAGCTGCCACTCAAGCCCCTGCTAGTAACAGGGCATCCTGTGCTCTGTTAAACAATACATACTGCCTTCCTTGAGGAAAACTCCCAAACTGGGCTGGAACTCTTTGCAGAAGCATACTGAATGTTGGGCTTCTCTGTCTCCAAATGCAGGAGACTAATATGCCTTATCAGCCTACCCCAGGCTATGAATGGGACCCCCCTTCCCAAAATCCCAGCAAGGGAAAAACTCTGGAGGTAGTCAAGAACTTCTCTTATCTCAGTAGCCACCATTTAGTGAGTGAATACTGAAAGGGAAATCACTTTGGTGTATCTTTATTCATCGTAATCTCCATAAAGACATGAAAAATCAGGTCTACAATTTACTCATCATCCCTACCCTCCTATACAGATGTGAAACATGGGTGACCTACCATTGTAATTTTAAGAGACTGGAGACCAGTAATTCCTCCTGAAAACACTCCACATCCAACGGGAAGATTGCTGCAAGAACACCAGCATCTTTACCAAAGTCAGAGTTACCAGCATGCACTCGGTGATCCTGAAGCACCAACTTTACTGGACTGGACACTATATGCAGGTGCCTGACTCTTGACTCCCAAAACGAGTGCTCTACTCCCAGCTCATTTGTAGCCTGAGATCTCACTGTGACCATAGAAAACACTACAAGGAAAGTTTGAAAGCATACCATAAGAATCTTACAATCTATGAATCTAAGAAAACAGACACTGACATCAAGAGCTAGGAGGAGGCCACTGACCTCAGTGGCATCACCACTTTAACCAAGTGGCAGCCCATTTTGAGGTAATGCTTCTTGCCCACAAAGCAGAGAAGAGAGAGCACAGGAAGGAAAGGGAGACAAATCCCAGCCTACTGTCTACTCTCCTCTGCAGACAGACCTGCAACTTCTGTGGATGGATCAGAGGCTCAAGAACTGGACTCTTAAGTCACCTCAAGATCCACCAATGAGTCATGGCAGAGATCATCACATCAAGGGAATACATGTTAGTTAAGGGTTAGTTAACTAAGGGATTAGTTAACTCCTTGACAAAAGGGTTGGTTAAGGATTAAGGGAAGGAAATGTCTGTCTGCTCCTTGGTGAGACCTTGTCCAGACCTTGGGATGACTCATCTTCTGTCCTGGTTCCCCAGCTCCCCATGCCATGTCTTCTGCCCCACCACATATTATCTTGCAGCTCTGTTTTGGCTTCTAGATCACCACCAATGACCTTCTCCCCTTAACCAGTAACCTTCCAACCCTTTCCAACATCCTCCCCCTGTTGTCCCTCATCACTGATTCTCGACCTCACCCCTGATGTGCCCAGTCTGAAGCCAACCTCAGGAGAAGTAGGACTGGCTCCCTCCTGTCATGGAGATAAATACCAGGAAATGTACTCCAAGGGCTGTGGATCTGAGCTTAATGAGCCCCCTGGAGGCCACAGGAGAGAAAACACTTGTTAAAGGTGATCTCAGCTACCCATGCAGGGGCACTGGGGAACACAAGATGGGAAGGGCCCACCAGGGGCCTTGTCCCCCTTCTCCTGCCAACACAGACAACTGCATCATCAACCCCCTTGAAGGAGCTTACCATCTGAAAACCATTATGTCTGTTTGTTCCTATGCTTCTCCTGGGGAGCACTTCCAGAACATCCTTCTGCTCCAGGGTGGCATCATGGAGTTACAGCAGGGCCCTGAGGAGGGTCACCTTTCAGCCTGTTACCCCAATGTCTTAGATTAGATACCCAGTGGATTTTCAGAATCTTGACATCCTAATATCTTATGCATTGCATAGAGGCAGCCAGCTTTCTAGGGAGTTCTTTCCCAAATCCAGAGACTAATTTCTAAGAGATGTTGGAACACAAGCCTTGCTAGTGTAAGGAGCACCTTACAGTCCTTCACGTAAGTGCCTCCCTCTGCCAGATGTCCTCCATTGTAAAAAAGGTTTGGATGGACATTGGGTAACCTTATAGGGAGACAGATTACAAGGTGAGATGTCATGTATTTACTGATAAAAGCACTGACTTAAGTGTTTGATGGTAGTCATGCAGACAAAGCATCCCATGCCCTCCTACCCCAGCTGGGCAAGCAGCAGCAGTGCCTGCATCCCACGCCCCCCCACCCCAGCTGACCTAGCAGCAGGCTATGCCCTGTTGCCACTTGCCCAGCCACGGTGGGGGGGCATGGGATGCGGGCGCTGCCACCACTTGCCTAGTTGGGGCAGGAGGCGGGCGCTACCACCACTTACCCAGGCGGGGCAGGGGGGGCGGGTGCTACTACCGCTTGCCCAGCTGGGCCAGGGGGGTGTGGGACGTGGGTGCAGCAGTGCTGGGGGTGAGGGCTATGCCCTGCTGCCACTTGTCTCCTTCCACGCAGAGCGAGCTGCATCTGCATCACGCCCCCATCCCGTGCTCCGGCTGGGTAAGCGGCAGCTGGTCATAGCCCCTGTTATCAGCACTGCTGCACCTGCATCCCACATTCCCCTGCCCTGCTTCCCAAGAGAAAGTTGGGGAGGATTTTGTGGGGGTCAGAGGTGAGGCCTATTTCAGGTGGGAGAGGCTGACAACATTGGGAGTGAAGGTTTGGAGAGGAGGTGTGATGAGGAGAGACATGTCTGGAGGGCAGGAGGTGAAGAGGTGAGTGGGGGAGTCTGGCAGCAGACATGTCATGGGTGTGTAGTTCTCAAAAGACCAAGCAGTTAAGCTTATAGGGTGTTTGTAGATGACACGAGATTTCCCATTTATGCTGATGCAACTGCGTTTGTGTTTGCATGATTGGGATTTCCTTCTACTCTAAAAGTCTTTTCAGCCCATTAAACTAACACTGCTGGGATATGCTTTATTTTGCATTGAGTTCACTTACCTCACTCCAATCTATGGATTTGTGTTGTGCAAACAGTCCATGACTCAAAGACTTGTAATTACTTTCTGTCAGCACCATGTGGTGCTGTGGTGCTGTTACTATTTTTGTAGTTCAGGCCTTCAGCCAGTAGGTGCCACTGTGATTTTATTTACTGTGGGGTTTTTTTACCCATTCTCCCTCCTCCTTCCTCCATTCTCCCTCCTATTCCACAGCTGGCTGTAGGCATCCAGGGCATGGCACAGTACGGCATGTGGTCCCTATATAATAGTAATAAGAGAAATGGAGGGGCAGCCAATTCCCTATGTGATATGCTACATTCTGTTAATTTATCTGCCACCACCAGTTGTGTATGTGATACCCCCCACCATGCCCATGCCCGTGTACCCTCCATGCGCACCCTCCACCCAATGCGTCCACCACTGTGTTCAGAACTGCAGAGTCCAGCAGCATCACCAGAATGGTAAGTCCGGGTGATATATAGGTAATGTCCTATCGACCTTGTGCATGGTTGGTTTGGGGGGCAAGAGTTTGGGGGACATGAGGTCAGTTTTTGGACTGTCGCCCAAAACCCTGTCCTCTTCTTCTTTCTTCCCCCTCCCTGCAGAAAAGTTTCACAAAAGACCAGTATAAAGAGAAGACCACTTAAAAGAAAAAGGAGCATTTTTGTTGTCTGTTGTTACATAGAAAGTTTAGATTTAGTTAAGTCAGTTAGTTAAGTAGTTAAAAATCCTGACCTTTTTTATACTGTTATATTTTACTATTTATTTAAAATTATCATTATTTTAGTTATTATTTAAATAATGTTTTACTTATGCACCCCCCTTTTTAATAAAGTTTTACAATTTTGGTAATAAAGCTTTGTAATTTTTTTATCTATATATGTGTGGCATGTTTTCTTTCTTCATGGGGCGATTGCATTGTGCAGTTCTGTGGTGGGTGGAGTGGGTTTGGAGAGGTGAGGACTGTGCCCACAAAAAAGTGGCATGGATTTAGAGCCTGGCTACTTAACATTTGAAAGAGGGTGATTTAGTAAGTATTTGGTGTATTATGAGGCAAATTTTTGCTCCTAGTTTCACAAAAGAAAGGAGTCAGTCACAGGAATCACTGTCTTTCAATAATCCATTATGTATTTACCCTTTTGGTTTTCTTTTCAATAGCAAACCCGTGAGTGAGTTACATTTGTATCAATCCAAGCATTCACTGAGAAAACACACAAACCCATGCATCCAAGCATGCCCTTGGTAAGTAGTCAATAATAATTTTCCCCCAGTCCAGGGTGCAACAGGGAGGACCTATGGAGGGATATTTTTACCTAGCCAGAAGCAGAGTGACAAAGCAGGATGACAGTAGGGCCCTACCATGGGGCAACAGGGAGCTTGTTCATTAGCTAACATGTGACTACTAACCAGGAAGGATGGAAGGCTGGCACATGGCCAGTAACCAGGGTAAAACACCACCCTGCATGCTAAGAAGAGCACACAGGCAGGCATGGGGCAACAGGAAGGGGTGGGCTGTGTGTAACTGTGTACATATGTTTATTATTAATAAGATATATCATGGCAGCTCCCAAACAGACATAAGCAAGGGGAAATGAGGCGCGAGCCATGGGTGCAACAGGGAGACAGGGAGGGAGCCATGGGATAGCCACGGAGAGAGAGGGCCTGTATTTACTTATGTATGTATTTACTTATGTATGTATTCATAAGTATACATGTATGTTAAGTAATATGTATTACTTAAAAATAAGTAATTTACTTATTATTACTTATGATTACTACATTTGTGTGTGTGTGTACTCAAGTGTGCCCCAGGCAGCAGGGAGGGAGGAGTGCCCAGGCAGCAGGGATTTAGAGCAGGGAAGAGGGACTGAAGCCCTGGTACAGATTTACCAGGCATCAGACCTGAGAAAAGAACTTGTCAGTGCAGTGCACGAAATTCAGAGAAAATGACTGCTAACTCCAAAGCTTTTTCTCCCACTGGAAATGTGCATAGACCAAGGAGTGCATAGAAAGATACTCTGGTAGAACTGGCTACTATGTCTACTACACTGATTATATTATAAGTCTATATCAGGGGTGCCCAAACTTTTTGAATGTGGGGCCGGATCACAAACTTTTTATCACCCAGTGGGCTGGCGAGCCATATTCAAAGACCTCACATGAAGTGACATCACAGCAGGAAGTGATGTCACATGAACTTTGACACCAATGAAGTTGCAGGAAGTGACAATGAAATGGGTCTCGAGTCCCACAAACAAAGAGATGCTCCAAGTTATCTTTAAGACGGACTTAACTCAGCTATGAATGTATGGAACTTAAATAAATCCCCCCAAAATACTGAAGGAGTAGCCAATCTCTGACAGGCAGTAAGGCTGCTCACAAGGGGAGGCATGCTCAAAGTAAAAACTTTGAAGCACACTGACGAATTGCTAACTGATGTAGGATTAGAGACAGCCTGTCTTGCCTAGGCCATGATGGACACTGCTTTTAAAGCAGACAAAAATCAAACTTAATAAAAAAAAGTGTTCATTCCTGGTGCAGAGGGTAAAAGATAGAAACTAAACCACTGCTTATTTGCTTAGCACAGGGCTAGGAGGAGGATGCCTTTGAGATTAAAATCTGCATCGTCCCATATGGGAGATAGTTACCCCTGATGGCCCTCGATATGTGGCACAATACCCCTTAGTTCAAATCAGTAACACCTTAATTAAATTAGGGACCCTATGGAGAGGATGACCTCTCAGCTCACCTAACATTACTTGCATACACAAACTACCTAATGTGTCATATGTAACAATAAGGCAATGTGTTTGTTGGGAAGGACCAGGTTGCTTACTGTATGAAAATGGTACCACCTAGACTTTGTGCAATTCATGTTGCTTAGGAACTAAGAGTGGAGCCGTTACTCTGTTACAATGAAGTAACCTTACTATTACCCTGAAATAGCCAAAAATTTCCTCTGAGACTATACCTCTCAACTTTATGATACCCACCTCATGGGTATCAGATGTAGACATGCCACGGTTAGAAGACTGGAATAAGATAAAAGATAAGCGGCAAAGCCTTGAGGCAAAAGCTCGGCAAAAAACTCAGTTGGCCCTCCTTGCTTGGGAGGATGGGCAAATCATCAGTTTAGCTGTCAATGTGCCCAAGCCATGTAAATGGTACAATGTGATTTGCACTATTTGCATGTCACCGCATCTAGTATCATAGTGTTCTGCATTGCCCTAGTAGCAACAGCTAAATGGTGTTTTAACCTGTGGGAGGGGAGGCAGAACACCAGCAGGGAAGAGCAGGATGCCGGCAGGGAGCCACAGCTGGTGGAACTGGGTAGGAATGGTGGAGTGGGGCTCAGGGAGAGAAACCCCAGCAGCTGACAGGGCCGCCTGGCAGGAAAGACCCCGGGGCAGAGCTCAAGGAGCCAGAGTTGGCCAGAGAGGCATGGTAGGGAGATGAAGGTGGCCCCCACAGTCGCAGGTGAAAGTCAAGCCCTGCAGGAGTGGCCAGGAACCCTGGTGGGGAAGGGCGGTGAGCGACGCCAAGACTTGATGGGTACCTGGATGAAGAAAGAGGGGCAGGCAGCAACTGATCCGGTATCCGGAGAAGAAGGAGCAACCTCCTCATGTTGGTGGGAGCAAGAGTGATTGGTTTCCAGAATCAGTGGCTCCCTGCCCCCGCTTCCCCATTCTTGAAAAGAGGGAATAGAGGGATCGACGCCAAGTCTTCCATGCTCCCCAGGGAGGCAGAAGGGTCCGGGGAGCCAGAGTCCCCTGTATTGTGACGATAGACAACTAGTGCCTTCACAGAGTGTGAAGGGCCTTTTTTGAGTTATTGTTACCCCAGACTGGAGCGTGTTTAGTTAGTCCACAGGTTGGCCTGAAGAGTGAGGACCAGCCCCATGGAGATTGAAGGCTGGACACCCTACCCCACTTGGGGTAGGCCTCAGGGGTGATGAGAGATCACCCCAAGTAATGGTCCAATGAAGACTGGACTCTCCCAAGCCATGGATGTGGTAAGGGTGGGGAAAAGGGGAGGTGTGGAGCCCCATGAAGAAAGACCCAAGGCGGTGAGCCCCCTGGGCCCACCAACAAGGAACTGCCTCCCCATCTATTAATAATCAAAGTTGTGGCAGGGGCAGTGCCCAGAACCATTTAGGTGGACCTACAGTGCAGTCTCACTCTGATGTCATTGGGAAGGAAGGTGCTGACCAAGAAGGGGCCGAAGCCATACAATACCTACCAGTGACATAACAGTTGTTGTCATAAATCTGTTCATGCTATGCAAGTTACATTTAAAGATCCCTCCCCATTCCCTGATGTAGCGCATGTAGTTTTAGCATCTCAACTGTAGCTATCACAGTACTTCAGCAAGCAAGGGGTAAAGTGTGACAGCTGAAAATTGTGTCTAAGGTGCTTGCTGAATGCTGTGAAAAATTAGATCAAGTGTTTTTTTGCCATTTGTTCAGATATCAAGCTATATGTTGTTGTTAAGAGCCTAATTAAAGTAAAAGATTAGTGAGGCCTTGTATGTAGTGAGGCCTAGTAAATTTAACAAAGCCTTGTAAAAGTAGTAGGCCCTGTGGCATAGTAAAAATCAACCTTATCAGAAGAATGCAAGGCTTGTACCGCTATTGTTCAGTCCTAAGAGTAATTATAATAGGAGAATCTAGATGGATGTAAGTTATCAGCATAGCTCAAAAGTTATAAATTAGCTAGCACATCCAAAAATCATTTAAAAAAAAGGCACAGCTCTATTAAAAAAAGCTATTAATTTAAAATTAGCTGCTAACCTAAATTCGTAGGCTAGTAAATCTCAAGGAGCCCGAAGACTAAATACCAGAGTCCTTCCCTCAGACAGCACTGATCAGGGACGCCTGACTTCACTAAGCTTTGCAAAAAAAAAACTTGTCATACATCAGGCATCAGAGGGGACTGCAGATAAATTGCCAATGCAAATTGTTTTTGTCTGTCCTTATTGTTTTGTTACTAAGCATAGTCGCGTGTTTATTATGTCAATAAATCTTTCTTACCTTTCTACCCCCGACCACACTCTCAATCCCAAACCCTCCCCTGGTAGCTAAAACACTCCCTGGGGCTCATGTCTGTGATGTGACTGAGAGGATCCCCAAACTCATCTGGCCCTTGGACCACCATCCCATGCTACTCATCCACATGGGCACAAATGACATGGCTTGGAGCAATCCTGGCTGGGTCATGTGTGAGTACAGGGATCTGGGGGCTGGGGTCAAGGGTCTGGGGGCTCAGGTAGTTTTTTCCTTGATCCTTCCAGTCATGGATCACAGGCCCCAGAGGGATAGATGCATTGGTGAGGTGAACAGAAGACTCTGATGATGGTGCCAGGAAGGCATGGCCTCCACCTCACCTAGAAAAGAAAGAAGCTTTTCTTGGTGAGAATGGCTAACCTACTCGACAGGGCTTTAAACTAAGATCTCTGGGGGTGGGCGATCAATAAACAGTTCTAGCTCAGGTCATGCCAATCACAGTAACATCAGCTTGGGTAGCCCAAGGGAACTCACTCTGATGAGAGCCCAAGGAAAGGTCACGTCCCATTACATAAGGAAGCCTAGGGCTTCCCATGGCAGATTCAATTGCCTGTACATAAATGCAAGGAGCTTGGCAACAAGCAAGAGAAAATCCTCAACTTTGGGAAGGCTGACTTTCACAAATTCAAGAAACTGGTCAGTCAGGCACTAAGGACCATGGCTCCCTGGGAAGGGGAGTCCATAAAGAATGGTTGTTCCTAAAGAACTCAATCCTTAAAGTGTAAGGGAAGTCCATCCCATCCCACAGGAAATGTGGTCAGAGGGCAGGGAAGTCCCCTTGGCTCAACAGGGAACTTCTGGGGCTCCTGAAACTTAAAAGAGAAGCCTACACCAGATGGAAAACTGGAATCATCACCAAGAAAGACTGCTTAGCACTAGCCTGTACCTGTAGGGAGAGGTCCAGAAAATCCAAAGCAGTAACTGAACTCAGGCTAGCTACTGGAACCAAGGATAACAAAAAGTCATTCTTCAGATATGTGGGAAGGCAGAGGGAGAACAGAGGAAGATCTTGCCTCCTGCAAGATCAGATGGGACAGCTGATGTCTGATGCCCAAGAAAAGGCTAATTTCCTAAACAGTTACTTAGGATCAGTTTTTCACCTGCCCAAAGGGGTCATTCTGTCAGACAGGATGCAAAGCATCCAGGGCTCGGGAGATGGGCCCACAATTGACAGAGATCAAGTGAGAGAACACCTTGAGAGGCTTGACATCCATAAGTCCATGGGCCTGGACAGACTGCACCCAAGAGTCTTAAAAGAGCTGTCAGACAACATAGCATGCCCTATGGCCAAGATATTTGAAAGCTTGTGGTGCTTGGGTGATGCACTGGAAGACTGGAAAATAGCCAATGTGGTCCCAATCTTCAAGAAAGGGAGGAAGGAAGATCCAGGGAATTACAGACCTATCAGTCTGCCATCCATCCCTGGAAAGATATTGGAGAAAATTATCAAGGGATCCATCTGTAACAGGCTAACGGAAGGCAACCTACTGAATGACAACCAACATGGTTTTATTACTGAAAGGTCATGCCTGACCAACCTCATCTCCTTCTATGAAGCAGGTGATGCATTGCCTGGACAAGGGAAATAAGGTTGATGTAATTTATCTGAATTTCAAGAAGGCCTTTGACTTGGTCTTCCATGATGTCCTCATGACTAGGCTGGAGAACTGTGGCCTCAACCATCTCACGGTTCAATGGCTGGGCAACTGGCTCTGGGGTCAGACCCCAAGGGTACTAATCAGGAACAAATCAACTTGGCGCAAGGTTACCATTAGGGCTATGCAAAACAGCACTGTTCCGATTCAACTTCCGTTTCAACGATTCAACGGAACAGTGTTTTGTTTTGAGTTTCATTTCATTTTGAAAGCACTGCTCCATTTCATTTCATCGAAACTGTTTTGCTGTTTTGACACTGTTTCAATGTTTTGCCCATAGGTTATTATGGGGAAACATAAAATGCAGCAGACAGGCAGATTGGGGGCTTGCCTGCACCCCCAGGAGGACTGTGGAGACTGTGCTGGAGTCCTCCTGGTGGTGCAAGCTCCCAGTCTATCTGGCAGATCAGAGAAGCTGGGTGCTGCCACCTGGGACCGGCACCGGGAAGTTCGGTGCTGCCGCCAGTCCCAGGTGGCAGCACCCGATCCTCTCATCCAGCAGGCAGATCGGGGGCTCGCCTGCTCTGGGAGGGCTGCGGGGGCTGTGCTGGAGTCCTCCCAGGGGTGTGGGCCCCTGATCTTCCTGCCAGATGACAGACCGGTGCCGGGCAAAGCCTGTACTGAGCTCCGGAAAGATTGGTGCTGCCACTGGCCCCACACAGCAGCACCCAGCTCCTGTCATTCAGCAGGTAGATTGGGGACATGCACCCCCAGGAGGACTCCAGCACAGCCCCTGCAGCCCTCCTGGGGGTGCCAGTGGCCCCCTATCTACCTGTCAGCTGACAGGAGCTGGGTGCTTCCACCTGGGACCAGCGGCAGCCAGGGCTGCCCCTGGGGGGGTGGGACAAATCAGGGCAACTGCCCCAGGCCCCGTGCTTTGGGGGGCCCTGCTCAGCCAGGCAGAGTGGCCATGGTGACTCTGTGCTGCCACTGCCGCAGCTTCACGTCTGGCCTCTGGCTACCCTCCACCACCACCGCTGTGGCTTCTTTGAATCCAGGGTGTGCAGGATCAGGGCAGGGGCAGGTCTCCACATGAACTGATTTGCCCCAGGTCCTGCTCCCTCCTCAGGGGGCAGATGTGAAACTGGAGGTGGCGGTGGTGTAGAGTTGCCATAGCCACTTCACCCAGCTCCGCGGGGCACCCCAAAGCACAGGGCCTTGGGCAGTTGCCCCAATACACGCCCCCTGCAAGGGACAGCTCTGGCTGCCACTGGCCTCAGGCAGCAGCACCCAGCTCCTGTCAGCTGGCAGGCAGATTGGGGGCCTGTCGGCACCCCTGGGAGGGCTGTAGGGGCTGTGCCAGAGTCTTCCCAGGGGTGCATACTGGATGACAGGACTCAGGTGCTGCTACCTGGGGTCAGCTGCAGCACTGATCTTCCCAGCATTGGGTGTGGGCTTTGCCCAGCACTGGTCTGTCATCATCTGGCAGGCAGATCAGGGGCCCGCACCCCTGGGAGGACTCCGGCACAGCCCCTGCAGCCCTCCCAGGGGTGCGAGTAAGCCCCTGATCTGCCTGCTGGATAAGAGGAGTGGGTGGGACCAGTGGCAGCACCAATCTTCCCGGTGCTGGTCACAGGTGGTAGCACCCAACTTCTCTTATCTTGCAGGCAGATTGGGGGCCCACACCCCTGGGAGGAAGCTGGGACCAGTTCTGAAGCCAGTAAGCCTGGCTTCAAAACTTGAAACATTTTGAAACTTTCAAAATGTTTCAAGTTCCCTTGTTTCCTTTTTCAGCTGTATAGAAGGCTTTTGTTTCATTTTGATTTCACTGTTTCGAGCTCAAAACACATCAAAACAGCTTCAAAATGAGAGACCAGGTGAAATTTCACACAGCCCTAGTTACCAGTTGAGTCCCCCAGGGCTCAGTGCTCAGGCCGGTATTCTTCAATATCTTTAGTAATGATCTGGATTCGGGCATCAGATTTAGACCGGCAAAGTTCATGGATGACACTAAACTATGGGAGAAGGTGGTCACACTGGAGGACAGACTGGGGATACAGGCCAACCTGGACATGGTTGCAAAGTGGGTGGACCAAAACCTGATGGCATTCAACACGGAGAAGTTCAGGGTACTTCACCTTGGGAGAAAAAACTAGCATTATACTTATAGGCTCAGCAGTGCTATGTTCACTAGAACCATGACCGAAAGAGACTTGGGGGTCTTGATTGACCACAAGATAAACAAGTGCCTCCAGTGCAATGCTGAGGCCAGCAGAGCAAACCAAACTCTGGCATGCATCCACTGATGCATCTCAAGGAAAGCCAGGGACATCATCCTCCCGCTTTACTTGGCCTTAGTGAGGCCACAGCTGGTGTACTGCTTCTAGTTTTGGGCCCACCATTTCAGGAGGGAACTTGATGAGCTTGAGAGAGTCCAGAGGAGAGCCACCCATATGATCAAAGGCCAAGAGAGCAAACCTTACAAAGAGAGGCTGAGGGACATGGAACTCTTTAACTTGGCAAAGAGAAGGCTCGGGGGAGGACTTGGTGGCTGCCCATAAGTATATAAGGAGGTGCATCAGGACCTGGGAGAACGCTTGTTCACCAGGGCTCCCCAAGGGATAACTAGGTCTAATGGCCACAAACCTCTAGAAGGCTGATTCAGACTCAATATAAGGAAAAACTTCTTTACAATACGAGTGTCCAAGGTCTGGAACAGACTCCTCACAGAGGTGGTGCAAGCTCCTACTCTGGATTCATTCAAAAGGAGTTTGGATGTTTATCTTGCTGGGATCATTTGATCCCTGCAGACTTCCTGCCTCTGGCAGGGGGGGCGGACTCGATGATCTCATGAGGTCCTTTCCAACCCCTAATGTCTATGAAATCTATGAAATCTATGAACTATGAAACTAGTGCTTTTCGTTTCCATGTTTATCTATCTGAAATAAGTACCATATCTGTGTGCCATTGTGGTAACTCCCTGGAACCCTTATTGTAGTACCATTTTTGCTTGAGTTTTTCAATTTTTAAAAATGTTTTCACATCTTGCTTTTCATTCTGATGACCATCATCCACAATTTGGCAACCTAGTTTTGAGTTTCCTGTTGAACAGCATTTTTGCTGGGGACAATCCATGTTTCATGGGTATTGCCTTGTAACGTAAGAGTGACAGGTAAACTTTGGTGTGGGAATTTGTAATTTTTTCCAAAATTTCTTCACAATTTGTACTCCATTTTCCATCAGACCATTGGATTGTGGGTATTTAGGACTTGAAGTGTTGTGACGGAATCCATATTTGTTTGTAAACTCTTTAAAATAAAGACAGTTGAATTGAGGTCCATTGTCTGTTCTCACAATTTGTGGAATCCCACATTTAGTAAAAATTGATTTGATGTGAGTTATGACATGGTTTGCTGTTGTGCTTTTGAGCAATGCAATTTTAGGATAGTGAGTATAATAATTCAGCACGAATACATATTTTTTCCTGCCTGTATGAATAATTGAATGCTCACTTGATACCATGGAACAACAGGCTCCTCTATGACCATCATAGGCTCTTTTCTTTGTGCTGATCTGTACCTTAGGCATAGATTCAAAGATTCATAGATGTTAGGGTCGGAAGGGACCTCAATAGATCATCGAGTCCGACCCCCTGCATAGGCAGGAAA
>NW_005842946.1:374164-393572 GCF_000455745.1 Alligator sinensis
GCACAGCCACCCTTCCTGGGCTCCCATCTCTTCAAAACTCTTACTCTGCAGTGCGTCCTTGACTAAATGCCTGAGTTCATTGAAATCAGCTTTCCTAAAGTCTAGCACTTTCACCCTACTAGTTACCTTACCCACTCGACGTCTTATGATGAATTCTATTATTTGGTGATCACTGTCCCCGAGATGGCTACCGATCTGTAGGTCTCCTACCATGTCATCCCCCGTTGCCAATACCAGGTCCAGTAAGGCATCCCCCCTTAGCAGCCAGGCATGTTATACAAGCCCCCCTGGCATGTTATACAAGCCTTTAAAGCATATTCTATGTCATTATTTATGTTGGGCCAATATAGAGAACACCTTGCTCTCCTTTTGCATTTTCCAGTGCCTAGATGCCCCTCATGTATTCTGTTTAACATGTCTTTCTTTAGCACTGCTGGAATAACAAGTTATGAGCCTTCGAACAAAATGCCACCCAGTACTGACAGCTAGGGCTGTGCGAGGCTTTGGACAGAGCTTCAGATCTGGAGAAGCTTCAGATGCTTTGGTGCCTGAAGCAGCATGTCCAAATCAAAGCACTGGCTTCGTTAGGCTTTCCAAAGCAGTTCAGAGCTTCCGAAGCGCTTCGGAAAAGATTCGGAGCCGCTTCGGAGATCTGCCATAGGGTATAATGGGGAAACAAAGAAATATCTGTTACTTTGTTGTTTGTTGTCTTATTTGGATGAAATTTGCAGAAATTGTAGTCTCTGCTGTGAGAATGAAGTATACCAAGTTTCAAGAAGATCGATGTAGGGGTTCGGGGGAAATTGCACCCCAAATTTGTAAAAGCAAAACTGATGTCATGTGTATGTGTTACATCATAGGAGGGTGAAAACTGCAGAGCTAGTGGCCCTGGCTGAGGCCACACATTCTGCAAAGTTTCAAGAAGATTGGTGCAGGGAGTTGGGGGGAACTACACCCCAAATTCCTGAGAGCAAAGCTCATGTCACGTCTACGTGTTACCCCACAGACAGATAAAAACTGCAGGTGTAGTAGCTCCTGATGAGGCCACAAAGTCTGCCAAGTTTCAAGAATATCAGTGCAGAGGTTTGGGGGGAACTGAACCCCAAATTCTTGAAAGCAAAACTCACGTCACATGTATGTATTACACCATGGGGGGGGTGGGGGGGTTCAAACCTTCAGGGGTGGTGGCTGCTAGTGAGGCCACAAAGCCTGCCAAGTTTCAAGAAGGTCGGTGCAGGGGTTTGGCGGGAACTGCCCCTCAAGCTGTGGACAAGTAAAACTCATGCTATGGGTGACCCTGTGTAAGGCGCAGTGGGGTGACAGCTGCAGGGATGGTAGCTCTTGCTGCGGCCACACCTGCCAGCTGTCGAGGAGATAGGTGCAGGGGTTCTGGCTTCTGGGGCCCTGCACCTCTAGCTGCTGACAGACAAAACTTGTGACATAGGTGCTTGTGGGGCGGCAGGAGTGCGGGGCCTGGGTTGGCGCTCAGGGCCCAAGACAGTGGGGGAGGCAGGAGCATGGGGTCTGGGCCGGCAGGGCAGCAGGAGCATAGGGCCTGGGCCAGCGGATCAGCAGAAGTGTGGGGCCTGGACTTGTGTGGCAGCAGGAGCACAAGGCCTGGACCAGCAGAGCAGCATGAGCATGGGGCCCAGGCCAGTGGAGTGGCAGGAGCATGGGGCCCAGGCCAGTGGAGCAGCAAGAACGTGGGATCTGGGATGGCATCTGGGGCCAGGGCCAGCAGGGCCCAGGACGAGGTGGCAGGAGCACAGGGTCTGGGCCAGTGGGGTGGCAGGAGCTCAGGGCCCGGGCCAGTGAGGTGCCAGGAGCACAGGGTCTGGGCCAGTAGGGCAGCAGGAGCATAGGGTCCATGCCAGTATATAAGCAGAAGCATGAGGCCTGGGCTGGTGGGGCAGCAGGAACACAGGGCCCGGGCTGGCAGGGCAGCAGGAGCACAGGGCCTGGGCTGGCAGAGTTACAGGAGCATGGGGCATGGGCCAGCGGGGTGGCAGGAGCATGGGGCCCAGGCCTGCGGGGTGGCAGGAGCATGGGGTCTGGCCTGGCAGTTGGTGGCAGAGTGGCCGGTAGGCAGGTGGGGAGGGGTGGTGAGAAGTGGTGGAACCAATTATATTTATTTACATTAATTTCTTTAGTAAAATGGGTTTCACTGGTTTTGCTTTTAACGCTCTTTTTTTTTTTGGAACCAATTAAGAGCACTAAGTGGGGGTTGCCTCTATGTAGGATTGCTTGATTGTTTGTATTTTTTTCTGTTAGCACTGTTTATCAATCAATTTGCCTATTATCGAATGGAAAGGTTGTGGTTGGTCTGAGGATGGATCTCCTCCGCTCCCTCCCTCCTCCCACAGAACAAGGCATCTGGGTCCTAAATCGAGAGCCAACAAAAGACCCGTTTTTTTTTTTCTTTCTATTATGACCAGTGAATGAACCCAAGCAATTGGTTACTCTACTTTTTCTATTATGTCCATGTTAACTAATTTATTTAATTCCTTTTTCAGTTTCTCCCTTAATACAAGGGGAACATTTCTTGGGGCGTGTATGGAAATATATCATAAAACTTTTCTTCTATGTTTCTGAGTTCCTCAGTGGCATCTGTTCTCTTAATTAAACCTAGAGTTTTACATGTTTGCAACCCAATAATTGGCACTAGCTTTCCTGAGACTGTTACCAACTGCATTTTTACTATATTACCCATGGCTGTTTGTACACATGCTGAAAATTGCTCTTTTGTGTGGCTTAAGGACATTACATGTTATACATATGTGAGTTTTTGGCAATTTAAATGATGTAACTTAGTTTGTGATGATGCAACTTGGAATGGTGCAGCCATTAATCTGTCACATGTACATGGTAATTCACTGAATGATATGTGGTGATCCCCTTTGTCCATCAGGTGTTGCTACAATTTTTGTGTAGTGAGCTCCCTTGTACACCAAGTATTGCTACAATTTGCAGGTATTTGTGTGTAATGAATGTTTTATTACACTGGGGGGAGCCCTAGTGAATGCTGCTGACTGGCGCCAAAACTTGCAGTAGTTGCAGAGCATAGCTCTTGCATGCACAGCAAAAGTCCCCAGAGTTTGCCCGGCAACAGCCATGAGGAACCCCTAATGCCCTCCACCCTGCACATCTAAGACATCCCTTTTTGGCTGGCTGCAGCATAACAGTCCCCCTAACTCCATTAAACTTGACAAGTGGAGTTCTGTAAGCCCGCATTTTTATTAAGCATGTCCCCTTTATGAATAATGGGTGAGTTCTGTCAGCATTCATTCTTGCACTGGCTGTCACAGAGCAGAGCTATTGCATTCCCAGCAAAAATCTCTAGACTTTGCTGGCAACAGCCATGAGGAACCCATGGTGCCCTCTACCCTGCACCTCTAAAACATCTTTTTTCAGCTGGCTATGATGTAATTTTTAGGCCTGTGCAAATAAGGAAGTATTTGATTTGGATTCAAATTTGGCCAATTCGGAGGGCCGAATCAGAGTTTCCATTTGGAGTTTCTGATCACCGTCCTGAATAGATTTGGCCAAATCAGCTTCAGAAGATTTGGCACTGATTCAGAGAGATTTGGTGATTTGGATTGGCCGGGGAGAGACAGACACAGTTGGGTGGCTCCTCTGGCTGTACCTGCTTCTCCCCAGGTGGGGGGAGCCACGGGAGAAGCTCCCATGGCTTCCCTGCTGAGGCCCATCCCCTGCCCATCCCCAGATTAGTCCTGGCACTTTAAAAAAAAAAAAAGTCCCGTACTCACTGATGCAGCTGCAGCATGGTTCTGCAGGGCACCGTGTGCTGCCTGGGAGCTGCCTGTGCTGCCTGCATCCCATCCCTTCCACCCCCCTCCCCAAGGTGTCCCCCTCCCTGGCTGGGCAGCTTGTCCCAGCCCCAACTCCAATCCCTCCCTCCTCCACGCCCCTCCCCTTCCCTGACCTCAACAGACTTACCAGCTGGAGGCAGCTGTCAGCTGCCTGTTTAATCTATGGCCGAATCTCTGAATCAGCTGAATCTTTTCCAAATGGATTTGGATGCTCTGAATCTATTTGGAGCTTTTACTTGGCCTCCCAATTCAATTAGGATTGGTAGTTTCAGTCCCCGAATCTGACTGAGTCTCCTCCTAATCGAATCAGCTACTGAAGCTTTGTGTAGCCCTAATAATTGCCCCACTAACACCATTAATTCACTCACTGGTTTTACATAAACCCAACAAACAGAGTTCTGTGAGCCCACATTTTTGTTAAGCATGCCCACTTTATGAATAGTGGGTGAGATCTGTCAGCATGCATTACTTCACCAGCTATGTCTGAATGGCTCAGCAGTTCAGACCATGTCTCGCTGGGGGTGGTGTCTTGACACTAGGGCTGTGAGAGGCTTCAGACGGAGCTTCAGATCCAGAGAAGCTTCAGACGTTTCAGGGTCCAAAACAGCACATCCGGGTCGAAGCGCTGCCTTGTTCAGCTTCCCGAAGCGGTTTGGAGCTTCCAAAGTGCTTCAGAGCCACCTCAGAGATCCGGCCATAGGGTATCATGGGGAAACAATAAAATATCTATAACTTTGTTGTTTTTGTCTGATTTGGATGAAATTTTCAGGACTAGTAGACTCTGCAGAGTGGATAAAGCCTGCCAAGTTTCAAGAAGTTTGGTTTAGGAGTTTGGGGGGAACAGCACCCCAAATTCTTGAAAGCAAAACTCATGTCATGTCTAGGCATTACAACATAGCAGGGTGAAAACTGTGGGGATGGTAGCTCTTACTGAGGCCACAAAGTCTGCCAAGTTTCAAGGAGATCGGTGCAGTGGTTTTGGGGAAACTGTACCCCAAATTCTTGAAAGCAAAACTCCTGTCACGTCTACGTGTTACAACACAGGGGGGTCAAAACTGCAGGGCTGGTAGCTCACACTGAGGCCACAAAGCCTGCCAAGTTTCAAGAAGATTGGTCCAGGGGTTTGGGGGAAACTGCCCTCAAGCTGTGGACAAGCCAAACTGGTGCCATGGGTGCTGTGGGACTGACGGTGTCTGTCTTGGGCTGGGAGGGGAGACACTGCTGCAGGCCTGGCTGCTAAGCTGCTGTGTTCCCAGTTACCAATCAATCAGTCATGGGACTGGGAACTCAGGGACCAGCTCAATAAACAGGACCTAGCTACTACATAACGACTTAATGAACATCAATTAGCACCTACAAAACCAGGCTTAGGAGAGGAAAGACTCAATACAGACAATCAACTGCCCCAAGACAGACATAGTCTTGGCACAAATTTTGCCTGTCAGCAGCTGGGGTGCAGGGACCCAGAACCCCCCTGCACCGATCTCCTCCATAGCTGGCAGGCATCGTGGCTGCAGCAGGGGCCACCACCCCAGCTGTCACCCCGCTGCACCTTAGCACATGCAGTGTCACCCATGGCACGAGTTTTGCTTGTCTGCAGCTTGGGGTGCAGTTTCCCCCTAACCCCTGCACTGATCTCCTTGAAACTTGGCAGGCTTTGTGGCCTCAGTAAGAGCTACCACTCCTGCAGTTTTCACCTCACTGTGGTGTGACACACAGCCGTGACATGAGTTTGGCTTTCAAGAATTTGGGGTACAGTTCCCCCCAAGCCCCTGTAGTGATATTCTTGAAACTTGGCAGGTTCCATGCTCTTAGCAGAGGCTACCATTTCTGCAAGTTTCATCCAAATCAGACAAGAAAAAACAATGTTATAGATATTTCATTGATTCCTCATTATACCCTATGGCCGGATCTCTGAGGCGGCTCCGAAGCTTCAGAGCCGCTTTGGCTGGATCGAGGCGGAAACCCAGTCTGGAGCTCCGGATCAGATCATTGCTAACTCGCACAGGACTACTTGTCACAGGCCATGGCATACACAGGTCTAAAAGACATAGCAGGGCTAAAAGATATCCAGAACAAGTCTGCCCATAAGACACAAAGTTGACACTGGTGCAGCACCCCCATCTCTGCCTTGACCCTGCCCGGCACCAACATGTCCCCGGTGAACACGGCTGACTGGCACCAAAACTTGCAACAGTCACAGAGCATAGCTCTTGCATGCCCAGAAAAAATCCCCAGACTTTGTGCAGCAACAGCTGTGAGGAACCCCCTGCTCCTTTCCACCCTGCATCTCTAAAACTTCTTTTTTTTTTAGCAGGTTCTGGTGTTATTGTCCCCCTAACACCTTTAATTCACTAACCAGTTTTACATAAACCCGACAAGCAGAGTTCTGTGAGCCTGTATATTTGTTAAGCATGCCTGCTTTATGAATAGCAGGTGAGTTCTGTCAGCATTCATTCCCTCACCAGCTATCTGAACTGCTCAGCAGTTCATACCATGTCCCACTGGGAGTAGTGGGTAGCCTGCTGTTGTTCCATACCCTGACAGGGAGCCTGTGGGTGCCCATCGAGGGCTAAACTCTTGGTACATGTCTCCTTGGGTAGCCTGCTACTGTGCCATGGCATACACAAGGCTAAGAGACCTAGTAGGGGTAAAAGATGTCCAGAACAAGTATGCCCATAAGATACAAAGTTGCCACTGCCTGGTGCCAGCATGTCTGGTGTCCAAACTTTTCCCAACAACGACAACAGCGTGGGAGGGGAGTGAACTTCCCTTGGCTCTGTCACCTCAAGACTTATAAATTGAGTTCCCAGCTCCTCGGCATACCCCTTATTGATCTGAGATGTTTGACATTCAGGGGAGAACGGGGAGGACTGGGGTGCAAAGGTCTAGGTCCAATTGGACCTTTGCTGAAACAAAGAGTCTGGTGTGTATGCTGGGGGACCCTGAGGTTATGTGCCAGTTCATCTGCAGCCCACAGGCCAACTGATACATCTACCTTGTTGTTTCTAGGATAATGGGTGAGCAGGGGCACAACAGGATGGTAATCAGTGCTGTGTGTAGGCAAATATGCTGCCGGCTGCTTTCCACAGGGGTGTCACCTGAGCACAGAGGCAGGGCATGCCACTGCATGATGTGACCCATTACAGATACCTCCAGCTGCTAATGGAGGTACTGGATCCCCATGAACACACAGGGACAGAGGTCTCTGTGGTGTCCGTGCCTGCTGACACATCACCAACTACCACTGCAACATACGGGGGCTCCAGTGGAAAAGATAGCAGCAGGGTCCCAGTTATGTCGCCTGCCACTTCATCTGAGGAGGATAGACTGTGGAGCTTGACCTCCACACCTGGTATGTGAAGCCCTGGGTACCCTTAAAGTCACCTGCTACCTGAACTGACAGCTGTGAGTAGGCTGGGCTGTGAGGTAAAAGGGGGGAGGGGGGTGGCATAGGACAGTGCTTTAAAGACCCCGGGAGTTAGTGGGCAGTGCAGGGAGGTACAGGACAATGCACAGTAGAAGGGTGCATTGGTGGTCAAAGTGGGTGGGCACTGGTTTGCAAGCACTCAGGGCTTGCTACTACCCACAGCAGGCACCCCTTCTCAGTTATTTTGGGCCAACCACTTGTTATCCGCTGGCAAGATTCTCTGACTGCATTTTTTTAGAGCACCAAGCATCCTTAATTCACTCTATTTCCCACATTTCTTGATTTTCAGCAACACTGCTGCCGAGGATATGCAGGCTACCGAGGCAGGCTGCTGCCAATGTATGCACAGACAGGATTATGCATGCCCTCAGGGACTGCAAGCATTGGCTGAGTGAGATAGTGAGACAGGTCCATCTGGCTATAGGCAGATTGATGGCCATCCAGTGCAACAGGAATTGCTCCGAATCCAGGAGGAATTGCCAGACCTGGGAGGACTGGCAAATACTGGCTGGGCTCCTTGCAATGTTTTTATGCCTGCTGGTCATTGGCCCCACTCCTGCCCGGGAGTGGGACAGGCCAGTATGAATCTGTGCTCTGCCGTGCACCAGTTTGCAGTCAAGCTTGGAAAGTCACCTTATAGCCAAGGTCTTTTAGTAAGAAATGATTATTGCTTAGATTGATTTTTTTCATGTTTCATGCATGGTGACAGTAGTACAAAGAAATTCCTCTATTGAAGTAATTATGCATCATTATCTTATAAAACCTGTTCTGTGGTTTGTTTAATTAAGGTTAATATTTGGTTGGTAAATAAAGGTTTCTATTTGTTTTGTTTGATTCTTCACTTCATGTTCCCTGTGTGTAAGAGAAGAAGTGTAGAAGGGCGGGGAAAGGGTTGTTTGCTGGCTTGTAGGGTGAGAGGCTTTCATGAGCAAATTACATGAGCTGCAGTTAGCAGTTACTCAAGCCTGCCTGCTTGGTTTTGAATTTGCTTTGTTCTCCACAACTGCCAATCACCAAATGAACTCCTGAACCCTGAGAAGATGCATGTGCTCAGAGGAAACATTATGTGTGCTGTGCAGCAGCCACCCAATTACTGCTCCCCTCATAAGCAAAATTATGGGTCAGCCCACCACCACCCATCCTTGGTTTGGCTGCTGTGTCTTTCTCTGGTTCCAATAATAAAATCCTGGGCCTTGAAAGCCCCCACCTCCCCATTTCCCCCCCTTGGGTGGGGTGGCCAGGCAGCACTGAGAAGATGTGTGCTCTCTGTGAAAATATTATGGGTGCCAGGCAGCACCCCCTATTACTGCTCACTGCTGTACCCTATGGTACCCACATTCTGGGCAAACATCGCCTCCCCTGAGTCCAGAGGTGGGTGTTTCATTTTTCATTAGTGCAATGTGTCTGAAACAAGCCTGGTTTTCTTTGCTTATCCCTCCCACCCCACAACCCACACTTTACAACCCTTCCCATTACAGCAGACAGACAGGATGAAAATTCATTTTAATTTCACAACATCATTTATTTTATTGTCAGTGTAATCTGGGCGGCACTCAATTATGTACTACCTTCTCCAAATACAGGGAATGTTAGCAAGGCTGGCGCCCTGAGGAGGCATGGCTGCCTAGCCATGTGCAGCTTTCCTCCTCCCCTATAGACCAGAGCCAGGACACAAACTGAGGCTTAACTATATACAATTTAATAAGAGATTAAAAAGTTCAAATATAACATATATACAGAGGACATAGGAACTATAGGCAGTATATGTACAAATCTATGCAAATGCTCTATATACACAGATGAGGGTTCAGGTAGTCCAAAAAGGTAGTCACAATAAATGTTATGTAGTCTGTCGCAGAGCACGGTGGTGCCCTGCTCCTAGAGAGGGGAAACTGCCAGGGAGAGAGCCCTGGCAGGGAATAAGGAGCACAGCTGTGGGTTGCCCGGGGAAACCAGGAGGTCAGCTGACCAGAAGGGGCAGGGCCTGGCCCTCATAAGGCCCAGGGGCTGAGGCCAGGCTGGCAGTTTGCCAGCAGCCAGAGAGGCAGGAGCTCCCTCAGCCAGGATGTGGGAAGAAGCCTGATCGCAAGTACAGCTCATGACAGCTCTGGAGGCTTGAGCAATGATGTTAAGTTATAGCCAGGTGGCTTATGTTATTATAGCCAGGTGGCTTATGTTTCAGTTGTAGCCAAGAGGCTTGAGTTTTGTTGTTATTACACTGGTGGTTTGGGAGAGGCTATTAGGGGTTGGAGGAGGCCTCATTGGGGACTCACAACGGAGTGTGAGGACCCCGGCGCCAGTGAGGGCGCGGCATAGTCATAGGGACCCACAGTGGTGTGGGGGCCCCAGCGCCAGTAAGGGCGCAGCTTACGGGGTGCTTAGACCCCAGCCCCAGAGAGGGGTGTGGCAAGCCTCAGAGAGGGGGCATTATTGGGAGCCCAAGTTGGGCCCGGTGAGCCCCAGAAAGGGGGTGTTATTGAGAAGGCCCAGTGTGGGCATGGAGAGCCCCAGGAGGGGCACTACTGAGAAGGCCCAGTGCGGGCATGGCGAGCCCCGGAGAAGGGGTACTACTGAGAAGCCCCAGTGCGGGCGTGGCGAGCCCCTGAAGAAGGGCGTAGTACTGCGGTAAACCCCAGAGAAGGGCATAGTAGTGCGGTAAACCCCGGAGAGAGGGGGTAGTAGTGCGGTGAGCCCTGGAGAAAGGGGGTAGCAGTGTGGTGGGCCCGAGAGACAGGTGGCATAACCGAGAAGCCCCAGAGTGGGCACAGAAGTCCCCAGGAGAGGGGCGGCTTTATCGAGAGTACAGAAGAGGCCCCAGAGAGCGGGTGAGCGTATTCGACAAACCAACGTCCATCCCAACTGCGAGGCTTGGGGCGTGGTATAAGGGGTGGTTGGAGCCACGCATAGCCCATAAGGCTAGGGTGCCCGGGAAGATTCCATCGTACAGGGAGACCCCCGGAGAGTCTGGGAAAACATGGGGACGGAGGTCCCAACTAACCGTGCCCAAGGAGACGTAAGGCAGCCTCCCAATCTTATCTAACATCAAAGACGTGGCGGACGAGAAACAGAGGGTGCCCTTGGGCCGACTTGGCACGGAGGAAGGGGCCTTAAGGAAATCACGGCCCTCCTGTAGGGCCCCGCCATGACACAGTCTTACACTCTAATAAGGCACAGAGGTTGCAAAACTTGAGGCACAGAGTTTACAAAGCTTCAGGCACGGAGTTCAGGAGGAAAGGAAAGAAAAGTAATAAGCTATAATACAACCATATCAACACCCTGGGAAAAGAGGGGTCCCAGAGGAGAGGAGGGGAGTGGGGATTTGCAGATAGCCCAGCTGCCCCTTTAACCAACTTAAATACCCAGCCGCTTGCCGAGGGGAAACAACGCACCTCTCCTCGCAACTCACAACTCCTCCAGGGACTGATGAGGCTGCACCTGTCTCCTGGGACGAGCCATCTCCTCCTTCTGCTGAAGGCCCTCAGCTGCTCCAGGGGCCCTCAGCTGCTTCTCCCAGCTGTCAGCCCACTCTTGGACCTGTGCACCATCCAGTGCACTGGTGGCCCCTATTCACCATGTGCCTGGGCTTGTGCCAGGGTTGGAGACCTGAGCCGCCTCATGCTGCTCCAGGGTTTCAGTTTGCTCCCGGATCCATGTACCGATCCATGCACCAGTCTCCCTGCCCCATGCAGGGGTTGGAAATCCCAAACTTCCACATGTAGTGCCGGGGTCTTGGTCCACTCCTGGACCCTCTGTTCACTGCCTGTGCACTGTTGTCCCTGCCCCATGCAGGGGAGTGGAGACCCTTATCGTGTCCACTCCGGGGCCCTCTGTGAATTGCCTGTGCACCACTTGCCTTCCTTGTGTGTGTGTGTGTGTGTGTGTCGGATGGGTGGGGGGCAGTGCGGTTGAAGACCCAAGCTGCTGAATGCAGCTCTGGGGCCTCAGTCCATGCCCAGACCCTCCTTGCACTGATTGTACACCGACGCTGCACTCCCTCATGGCAGAGCTAGGGGACACAGACCTTACTATTCCCTGTCCAGTGAGGCATCTTCTGGGCTCTTCTGGGGCCACTGCTCTATCCTGCTGGTCAGCTCAGCCAGCTTTTCTCAGCTCCGTGTGCCAGGCATGCTGCCTTTTTATTGTCTCTGGGGGTTCTGCCCCCAGATTGAATATGGACCAATCAGAGAGGGGGGGGTTAGTCCCCTCTCTGGTCCATCCTTTTTGCCTTACCCCTCAGTAGGGGCGCGGCAAGCCTCTCCCTGTGCCTTTCCTGATTGGTGGGGAATACCTCACCAATCACACTGAGCCTTTTTGAGCCAGCAAGCCAGGCTGCTGCCAGCAAGCCCACCACATCAGCAACCAAAGCATAACTGAATGCAGGAACACAATACCCACTCCCTGATTTGCTATAGAAGCAACAGCACTAATGGCTTAAAACCCATCACCCATCATAGGCTCTTCTCCCCTCTGTACCCCCTCTGTCTTCCACTACCTTGCATTCCTAAAGCATTTTGGTGTTCTCCTTGGCCTGCTAGAGTAGGGGCACCCCACACTTGCAGGTACAGTGGTTGTTGCATGGGTGGTCCTGTGGGGTACAGCTCAGGAATGGGGTCTGGGGTCATGTGTCTAAGAAGTTCCTCTCTAAACATGCCTTCCATTCTCCGATTGTTCACAATATCCTAACAACACTGTATGGCCAGGTCAAGGAATTCCTTTGTGCTGGCCGTGATGTCCTGGTGAGCTGCTGTCTCTCACTCTTCAAACTTTATATACACCTTATAGTTTCACAGTTTCATAGTTGTTAGGGGCTGGAAGGGACCTATAGTTCATTGGCTCTAGCCCCCCTGCACTTGGGTAGGAAGGACTGCTGGGATCAAATGAACCCAGCAAGATGGGCATCAAGACATTTTTTGAAGATCGTCAGGGTGGATGACTGTACCACTTCTGGGGGGAGCCTGTTCCAAACCCTCAGCACTCAGTTTGTAAAGAAGCTTTTCCTGAAGTGATCTTCAGTCAGCCTTGTATTCATTATTTTTTGTCCTCCCCTAGGGGGCCTTGGTGAATAGATATTCCCCCAAGCCCTGATGTATGCCCCTCAAATACATGTAGGCTGCAACCAAGTTCCCCCTGAGTCTTCTCTTCTCCAGGCTGAACAATCCCAAGTCCTTCAGCCTTTCCTCATATGTTTTGGTCTCCAGGCCTTTAATCATGTGTGTGGCCCTCCTCTGGACTCCCTTGATCTTCTCCACATCCTTTTTGAAGTGCGGCGCCCAGACCTGGACACAGTACTGCAGTTGTGGTCTCACCAAGGCCAAGTAGAGCAGGAGGATGACATCCTTAGCCTTGTTCAAGATGCCTTGGTAAATGCATGCCAGTGTTTGACTAGCTCTGCCAGCTACAGCATCACATTGGGAAGAGGCCAGAGGGAGCACTTCACTTCTCCAGGAAGAAGCCCAATTTTCCTGGGTTACACCCTGCTCCTTGGGGCCTGAGGTGCCAAATGACCTGCCAGACCCTTGTATCTGGCTCTGGGCCCTGGTGTAGCTGGAGGTCCCATGGTCGGTGGCACCATACCATGTCCTACTCCATAGCAGTGATCCAAGGTTCTTATCGTTTTTTTTCTGCATTAGAAATTCTGTGTGCAGGGGGAGTGCAAGGCCTTTGCAAAGCCAGCCCTGATGCTCTGAGGGTCTCCACATACTGCCCAGGCTGCCTCAGACTTCCAGGGTGGGGGGGTCGCATGTGCCTCCCCCCCGCCCTCCTGGCCTACATTGTCTATTTTGGCAGTTCCGAGTGTTTATGAAGAGACTTATTTTTGGAGCTGGCTGTGTCCATCACTGTCATTCACATGATCCAGCCTTTTTACTATAATAACAAGTAATTCCATACTCTCACACACACCTATTGCTTCTCAGTGGCAAATAAGCTGCTAACCAGCTTCACCATCCTTTACACTCCTCATATTCTGAGTCAGGTTAGCACAGAATGAATCCACATTTTCTGGAGCCTCTGGGTGAATCCAACATACTCATGCTGTTTCTGTTCCCAGCAGGCACTCAGCACAGAACGCACATTTCTCTGGATGAAAGAGAAGTCAACCTGCTTCAGTTCCTGGGACACTGGGCAGATTAAACACCCCTGCCAGGAAAAGCCTGGGCTCACCCAGCCCTGCTCAGTGTTTGTAAATGGACAGTCCATGATGGTCAACCAGCTCTTGCCCTCTTCAGACACTTTCATTACAACACTCCCCTCTGGGCCCAGCTGCCACACACTCTCAAACCGCGCTGCTAGGATATAGTTTACCCTTTCCACCAACAAGGAGTGCACCCCCACCCTCAGGGATTTCCTCGGACTCCTCCCTGAAAGTCTCGACTCCCTCTGCCACTGATGGACTAGACACCTCCCTGGGACTGTCACTTAACCCACCCTCAGGGTTACTAGTTCCCTCAGGGACTGGTGTATGATTGCAGTCCACAGGAGTCTCTCCCACTGCAGCTAATGGGGTGGCTGTCTCTTGGGGAGTTTCTAACCCTCCCCCTTTAGCCTTTCGGCTCTGCTGATGGGTCACCACATTCACACGGCAGGGCTCCATGAGCTTGTTCCCCCCCCGTTTGTAGGAGTCCAAGGCCCAGAATATCTCACCCCACCAAAATGGGTACAGGGGCCTCTTCTAGTACCCCCCAGGTCTACGCATGTTCTGCAACCTCTCCACTCGATGGGGAGGCAGGCCACGGGTACCTTGAAGGTCTGGGACCCCACCCCTTTGATGGTGAGCATCCTCCCTGGGACTATCTCTGTGAGTACAACCAGATTGGCACTGATTAGTGGCACAGCAGCCCCAGAGTCCAGCTTCCCAACAAGGGTTCTCCCCTTCACCACTATTTCAGTTTGGTGAGAGGCCGTCACCTCCTCTGGGTTTGTGATCTTGTAGCAACAAGTATGCCCTTCAGAGTGGCTTGGGTCCCCTGCTGCACTGCTTACATCGACTGCACGATGGGCAGGCTTGGGTTGGCTGCTTAGTTTTGGGCGATTGGGCTTGAGGTGACCCGGTTCCCCACAACCATAACAGTTTCTTTTTCCCAAATTAGGTGGTTTGGTCGAATTTGGGGCCGCCTCATGCTCGGTCTGGGACGGCCCCTTTTCCCCTTTTGGGTTATACCCTCCCTTCCCTCCTTTGTGGAACCCCTTCTGTTCCTTCCCTGGGTAGGAGGGCTTTTGGTTCAGCCCTTGTGCCTGTCGGTGTAGCAACAGCTGGTCTGCAATTTTAGCAGCCTCCCAGAGGGTTTCAGGTCCTCTGTCCTGGACAAGGGTTTTAATCTCACTCAGGCACTGAACATAGAACTGTTCCAGCACAATCAGCATGTCCATCTTCTCCACCGTATCTGCTGAAGCCCCCTTCCTCCATTTTTGGAGCGAGTCCCATATCAGGGTCGCAGATTCGTGCATGGACATTCCCGACTGGGGGACAGTAGTATAGAATCTGTTGCGGAAGAACTCTGGACCCAGCTTAAACCTTAACTGCACCGCCTCCTTGAAGGTCTTGTAGTCATCTGATTTCTCCCTGGGCAGGTTATTCAGGACCATGGCAATGTTGCCTTCTACCAGAGCAGCCATGTGCATCATGAACTCTTCCTCTGGCACCTTCCACCATTGGGTTTGTTTTTAGAAGATACTGAGGAATACATCAGGATCGTTTCTGACTCGGAAGTGAGAGAAGGCTGAGGCGTTTGGTTTGGGGTGTCCCCTGGGTGCTCGCGGAGGGTTCACATCTCCCCCACTGGGCTGCAGATGGAGTACCTCTAGTTTGTGCTTGCGCTGGGCCTCTGCCTCTTGGTGCTGGTGTTCCCTCTCTCTCTCTCTCTCCTGGTGCTCAGCTTCTTCACACCGGGCCTCCCTCTCTTTGCGCCGGGCTTCCTGCTCCAGCTTTTTCTTTTTCAGTTCCAACTCCATCTTGTGTTTTTTCTAGCTCATACTTGCACTTGCTCTCTCACTCCCGCTTCTCAGTTTCTAGCTGCATCTGGTACCTCCAGCGCTCCTCCACAGGGGGTCATCCTTTGGAGGGCTCTGGACTTGGCATGCGGGGATGTGATTCTGGGGAGGACTCAGGAGTTGGCATGCATGGAGGTGGCTCTGTGGCTGAGTCATTGTCACACAGGAGTTTAATCAGCTCTTCCTTCTTTAGCCCTTTCTTCACTTGAAGGCCTCTCTCTTTCGCCAGGTCTCTTAGATCGGGTACAGTCTTTTGGACATACACATCCACCATCCTAGCTATCTACACTGTCCAGTCAAACCAATACCAAACTGATAATTGTTTGCTCAATGGTTTCCAGTGACTCTATTCCTTTTCCCAAATTATGCCTCTAATACAGCAGGGTATTCAGATCCCACCATTACCACCACATGTGGCGGGCCAGTAGGGGGAGCTCCTGCATTAAGCCTTCCACCTCACCATGCCCGTCCACCTTCTAGACTCCACGTGTCTCTCCAGAGGTGCCTAAGCCCTGGCAGACCCCCTTTCGAGCCCCACCGCAGAGTCCAGGGGTAACATGTGCTGCCACCACCCCAAGAAGGGACCACCTGGGTTTTGTGTCCTCGGGGAAACACAGGCCTAATAGTCCTATGGGTACTTGACCCAATACAAGAACTTGGGGCACTTCCCAAGTCAGGGGCCAAAAAGGATAGTCTCCTTTAGTCTGCTGACCCAAGGGGCCTCCTAGGCATAATTAAACCCACCCCTCAATAAGTCTCCTACACCAGTTACAAAGGAGAACTTTATTGCTCCCGACAGGATGAGGTAGAATAGGGTAAGAGGTAGAGCACTATCAAGGGATTACCACTGAGCAAAACAGTCTGGCTGAGGTAGCCGTTTGATACACAAATGCATCACTGTGAGCTGACTAGCTCTCTAGAAACACTTACAAGTATCATCCAGAAGATGGTAGAGATCTGGCTTGGAGATTTCCAGAGAGAGCGTTTCAGATGGATCAGACTCTCTCCCTGTGTCCTGATGCTTGTGCCATGCTGAAAAAATGGCTTCTCCTCCTTCTTCTTGGACCAGGACCTTATATAGCCTTTCTGACCTCCGCAGCCCAGTTCAATAGAAGCCAGCAGTGTTGGCAATTAGCCAACCAATTTAAAAAGCATCACCGGTTACCTGGGCAGATGAGCAGGGGCTTTTCCTTCCCTCCACTCAGGAGACCAGAGGGACCACACCCTCGGTACCAGGCTTTTGTCATGTAGGCAGGGAGGAAAATCCCCACTCCCTTAGGAATTTGACCCCAGTGTCCCAAGCTGACCAGGACAGATTTCTGGAGAGACACACAGATGGTAGCATTTCTGCCACAGGGGCAACCCCAGGAGCCCAAACCTGGGCCCTCCTGCTCCCCACTGCCCTGTGCTGCCTGGGGGAGCTCTGCTAGCAGGCTCCGGAGCTCCCCCCCACCCCAGCCCCTGCTTCTAAGGTAACTAAAGGCTGTTTATTCTGGGGGGGTTTCTGTTTTTTTTTCTTTTTTTTTTTTTTAAGTGACTCCAGGGGTCTAAAAATACTGGAGTTAAAAAAAGCCATCAGGAGGCTGCAGCAGCTGGTGGGGGATGGGGCCAGGTGGGGCATGTGGGCCTTGTGGGGGGGGGTGGTAGCCCCTGCCGGGGGCCATTTGGCCCTTGTTGGGGGCTGTAACTCCTGTGTGGGGGGCCGTATCCCCTGTTGGGGGGCCATAGCCCCTGTGTGACCATAGTCCCCCAACAGCTAGTGCTTTAACACTGTAGCTATATCAATAAAACATTGCCCAACTAATCGCTGTCTCTGTTTCACTCTCCCCCTTCTTTATAGTGGCCTTGTGTTTTAATTGTGGAGGAACATGGATTTTGGGGTATTTTACAAAGTGACTTCAGGTTTTTTTTTATCGGATTTTTCAGTTTTCCAATAGGGAACACCAAAATTCCTGCTAGGGAGGCCAGTGGCAGAACCCTGCCTGCTCAGAGCTGGCACCTTGGACCCAGCTGGCTGTGGCTGACCTCCTGACCAACTGGGGTCAGGAGGACATGTTTTGACAGTTCAAAGCAGGCCACCACACCCGGAACATCTGGGTGATAGCTGCCTATGTGGCCGGGCATGGGGCACACATGGCAGCAGTGCCACACAGAAGCCAACCCTGCAGCCACAGCCCACTGGCAGCTGGCCCAGAGGGGCAGACGCCTTATCCTGGTCTGGCAGGTGAACAGCAGGTCACAGCCAGGCAGCAGCCCTCACTGCCAGACTGCTGCAGTGGGTAAAGGGTGCAGGGAACTCTCAGCGCTGCTTCAGCAGTCCAGCTGGCACAAGGGGTAGTGTCCCCAGGTACCAATTGGATGGGCCCCAGAAGCTCCTGAGAGCGAGTAGCCCTGAGCTACTTGCCAGGGCAGCTTTTTGTACTGCTGGGGCCAGGACAGGGCAGTTTTTTATATTGCTGGAGACAGCACAGGTGCTGGCCCCGGGCACTAGCTCCCTCTGGCTGCAGATCCAGGAGGAGCCAGGCAGGGTTATTTTGCCCCAAGTGGCACAATTTGCTCCATGACAAAGTGCATGTCCAAGCACATGCGCTGAGACAAAAAGCCCTGGCTCAGCTTTGCACTGGTTCTATTTGAACTGCTGCAAGTGCACGTGCTTGCATGTGTGGACGCACCCCTTGTGTGTAAACCATGATCAAGAGAATCAACAGTTTCCAGGACAGAACAACACACTAAAGCTATAGGCAGCTAGCAGCTCTATTCAGGTTACTATCTGGTGGCAGCTACCACTTCTGTGTCATTTAATGTATAGACTCGTTTTGGCCCTTGGATTTTGGATCAGTGATCTGAACGGGGAACAACAGGTCGATGGCAGCCTCTGTTCCACCATAACTGTGCCTAAGCCTATGCACTGAAGGTCTTGGCATAATGACCTCAGGGACTGGAGAGAGGCGTAAGGGCCGTGAGGCAGCTACCAAGATTTCCAAGCAGCCCTGGTTAGGGTTCGCCTGCTTACCTTGTATGAGGGTGGCCTTACAAAAGGTGGGTCAAATAAGGCTTGCCTCACTGCTTACATCCTGGCTTAACTGATTTTATAAGCAGAATTGCTTGTTGGAATATTTGGACTCTGACTCTTGGATATGACCTGGATCTGGATTTAGATCTAAGGAAAATGGCTGTGTTGAGTAATGAGCTTTCATGTATCGAATTTATATTTTAGCTCTTTTGGAAACTTGTCTCTGAGACTAGGCTTCATAAAGGAGAAGGACTACCCCATTTCCTGGCATGGCAAACCTGAAGGAGTAAGTGTTAGCACCACTTTCCAGAAGATAGTGCTTTGGGATCATTAAAGCAAAATTACCCCTTAAATGGAATGTGAAATACGAACGCAAATAAAAACCTAGGATTCCGGACTAGCGCAGGGATTGACACAACACCTCATTTGATGAGTGACAGAAAGGCATTATTTACTACAAGTACTTAAAATCAAGTCAAGTGAGCCCAAACTAAATCAAAGTCCAGTAATTAGCTATAAGGTGATGATTTCTCACCAAACAGGCAATGAAGAAATGGTCTGTTTCTCAACTTCTCAAGTAAGTCGGGCACATCAGCAACTGGTGTCAGAGATTTCTCACTCTTGAAGTGTGCGTGCTGTTTTACGGCCTTTTAAAACCCTTAGTTTAGCATCTTCAAAGCATTTTTTTAGTTGTGTAAATCAAGAGAGAGTCCCAAGCAGTAACTGACAAGAAAAACCTGCTCATTACTGGTTATCAGAAATTTCTAATTTGAATGAGTTACCTTCTTCAGTAACAAGAGGTTATCCAGTTTGGAACATATCAAGAAACTGATTAACAACCAGGAAAAACATACTAAATCAGGAGGAGACATCTATCACATATGGAGAATTTCTCTTCCGGCACATAAACATGAGTTAGTAGCAAAAGAAGTATTTACCATACTAATTAATCAAGGATAGACATTTCATATGGTTACACACCAGACAACTAAGAGTCTGCCTGAAATCATCCTGAATATAACAAGATAAGTTGGAAGAGATACTTCATTATTCCTTCTCAGATTCACAGATTCATAGATTCATAGATGTTAGGGTCGGAAGGGACCTCAATAGATCATCGAGTCCGACCCCCTGCATAGGCAGGGA
>NW_005842946.1:394714-399294 GCF_000455745.1 Alligator sinensis
GCACCCTCGGATGGAGCTCATCCGGGCCTGCCAACTTAAAGGCATCCAGTTCTTCCAAGTGACTCTGCACCATCTCAGGGTCTACGCATGGAAGTCTGGCGCCTTGCTGCTGCCTCTCTACAACCCCAGTGAGAGACTTGAGAGACAGATGACCTAGCTATGAACTTCCATCCTCTTGCATTATGAAGTTAACATCAGTATTCTGTATTTTAACTTTTGTGAGTAGGCCCAAGCTTAGCATACATTTCAGAGTCTTCACACAGACAACTCAGTGTCCTAAAATCAAAGTCTAACTTTATTAGTACAACAAATATTATCCTAGCAGTTTCTATATTCAGAGAGAGAAAAATCACTTAGTACAATGATCTCACCCAATCCCAGATGTTACTTTGCTCAACAGAAAAGACAATGACTCAGTTCCTGAAGCAAAGGGTGCATCATTGGCTGGCGCAGTCCAGAATGGTGTCAAAGCCAGGATTTATGATGACAATGATACACTTAACTTTCTTTCTGTTCCCTTTTATAACTTTACTTCTTTGATGACTCCTTGCTTTCAGATTGGTCTCTCTACAGTCAGCATATTGTCCATATTTTATCCTGTCAGCATCTTAATTTGTTCAACAGACCCATCATGAGCACATCTATTAATTTGGCCTTTTTCCAGTGTTTTAATTTGGGCACTGTCCATTGATCTCATTTATCACCTTTCATTAACATATCCGATCATTTCATCCCTCTGATTCAGCTGGTTAGTGCCAAGTTCAGTTACTTTGAGCTAGCAACAAAACTATTACTATGTTGTGTTAGAAAAACTTCTCACAGTGATAGAAAAGGAAAGAAACATCATGTGAGCAAACTCAAGGGCATGAGCTGCTTGCAAGAGGCAAGGCCAGCTGATCTTGCAGACACCAGCAAAATGAAAAGTTCAGATAACAATGAGGCTATACAGAACTTTAGGTTGAATATAAAATAAAACTTTAAGCAATAATGTAATTCACCAGTCTATAAACAGGTGCAACTTTAAAGCATAAAATATGACAAGCTATTCTAACACAACTCTAAAGCATAAAATATGACAAACTACCCTAACCCTGCTACCAGAAGAGGAGGAAGGTAAGTAGCTTGCTGCCGCCCCTAAGAGGAGGCACAAGGTGGTGGTGGGGGAATCCCTCCTGCGGGGCTCTGAGGGACCCGTCTGCTGTCCGGACCCCCTAGCCTGTGAGGTCTGCTGCCTCCCACGGGCTTGCATCTGAGATGTAACAGAGAGGATCCCCAGTCTGGATTATTCCTGGCCTTGTTATTAGTTCCCACATGGATGAGGAGCATGGGGTAGTAGCTGGAGGGCTGGATGAGCCTGGGGATCCTCTCTGTTACATCTCAGATGCAAGCCCGTGGGAGGCAGCAGACCTCACAGGCTAGGGGGTCCGGACAGCAGACGGGTCCCTCAGAGCCCCGCAGGAGGGATTCCCCCACCACCACCTTGTGCCTCCTCTTAGGGGCGGCAGCAAGCTACTTACCTTCCTCCTCTTCTGGTAGCAGGGTTAGGGTAGTTTGTCATATTTTATGCTTTAGAGTTGTGTTAGAATAGCTTGTCATATTTTATGCTTTAAAGTTGCACCTGTTTATAGACTGGTGAATTACATTATTGCTTAAAGTTTTATTTTATATTCAACCTAAAGTTCTGTATAGCCTCATTGTTATCTGAACTTTTCATTTTGCTGGTGTCTGCAAGATCAGCTGGCCTTGCCTCTTGCAAGCAGCTCATGCCCTTGAGTTTGCTCACATGATGTTTCTTTCCTTTTCTATCACTGTGAGAAGTTTTTCTAACACAACATAGTAATAGTTTTGTTGCTAGCTCAAAGTAACTGAACTTGGCACTAACCAGCTGAATCAGAGGGATGAAATGATCGGATATGTTAATGAAAGGTGATAAATGAGATCAATGGACAGTGCCCAAATTAAAACACTGGAAAAAGGCCAAATTAATAGATGTGCTCATGATGGGTCTGTTGAACAAATTAAGATGCTGACAGGATAAAATATGGACAATATGCTGACTGTAGAGAGACCAATCTGAAAGCAAGGAGTCATCAAAGAAGTAAAGTTATAAAAGGGAACAGAAAGAAAGTTAAGTGTATCATTGTCATCATAAATCCTGGCTTTGACACCATTCTGGACTGCGCCAGCCAATGATGCACCCTTTGCTTCAGGAACTGAGTCATTGTCTTTTCTGTTGAGCAAAGTAACATCTGGGATTGGGTGAGATCATTGTACTAAGTGATTTTTCTCTCTCTGAATATAGAAACTGCTAGGATAATATTTGTTGTACTAATAAAGTTAGACTTTGATTTTAGGACACTGAGTTGTCTGTGTGAAGACTCTGAAATGTATGCTAAGCTTGGGCCTACTCACAAAAGTTAAAATACAGAATACTGATGTTAACTTCATAATGCAAGAGGATGGAAGTTCATAGCTAGGTCATCTGTCTCTCAAGTCTCTCACTGGGGTTGTAGAGAGGCAGCAGCAAGGCGCCAGACTTCCATGCGTAGACCCTGAGATGGTGCAGAGTCACTTGGAAGAACTGGATGCCTTTAAGTTGGCAGGCCCGGATGAGCTCCATCCGAGGGTGCTGAAGGCACTGGCTGACATCATTGCAGAGCCACTGGCGGGAATATTCGCATGCTCGTGGTGCACGGGCCAAGTCCCGGAGGACTGGAAAAGAGCCAATGTGGTCCCCATTTTCAAGAAGGGGAGGAAGGAGGACCTGGGCAACTATAGACCAGTCAGTCTCACCTCCATCCTTGGCAAAGTCTTTGAAAAAATTATTAAGGCTCACATTTGCGAGAGCCTGGCAGGACAAATTATGCTGAGGGGAAACCAGCACAGGTTCGTGGCCACTGTCCATTGATCTCATTTATCACCTTTCATTAACATATCCGATCATTTCATCCCTCTGATTCAGCTGGTTAGTGCCAAGTTCAGTTACTTTGAGCTAGCAACAAAACTATTACTATGTTGTGTTAGAAAAACTTCTCACAGTGATAGAAAAGGAAAGAAACATCATGTGAGCAAACTCAAGGGCATGAGCTGCTTGCAAGAGGCAAGGCCAGCTGATCTTGCAGACACCAGCAAAATGAAAAGTTCAGATAACAATGAGGCTATACAGAACTTTAGGTTGAATATAAAATAAAACTTTAAGCAATAATGTAATTCACCAGTCTATAAACAGGTGCAACTTTAAAGCATAAAATATGACAAGCTATTCTAACACAACTCTAAAGCATAAAATATGACAAACTACCCTAACCCTGCTACCAGAAGAGGAGGAAGGTAAGTAGCTTGCTGCCGCCCCTAAGAGGAGGCACAAGGTGGTGGTGGGGGAATCCCTCCTGCGGGGCTCTGAGGGACCCGTCTGCTGTCCGGCCCCCCTAGCCTGTGAGGTCTGCTGCCTCCCACGGGCTTGCATCTGAGATGTAACAGAGAGGATCCCCAGGCTCATCCAGCCCTCCAGCTGTTATTAGTTCCCACATGGATGAGAACAAGGCCAGGAATAATCCAGACTGGGTCATGAGTGACTACATAGCTCTGGGAGCTGGGCTTAAGGGGTTGGGGGCCCAGGTAGTTTTTTTCTTCTGTGCTTCCTGTTGCAGGCCACAGTCCCAGAAGGGAAGGATACATTGAGGAAGTGAACTGGCAACTCTGATGCTGGTGTCACCGAGAAGGTTTCGGATTCCTTGACCATGGCATGCCCTTCAGGGAGAGAGGACTTCTGGGAGAGGACAGCATCCACCTCACAAGGAAAGGTAAGTCCCTGTTCACAGCCAGGATGGCTGATCTTCTGGACAAGTGTTTAAACTAAGATTGCTGGGGGACAGGGATACACAAATTCAAACATGTATAAGGACCAACATACAAGTGAGTACTGTAGATAGGGACACTGGGAGAGCCACTTTTGTGGGAGCTGAGGGAATAGTTCTCCATCAATGGGGCAGGAAGATGAGGGCCTCAGTAGGACTCAGGTGCCTATATACTAATGCCAGGAGCATGGGAAACAAGCAGGAGGAGCTAGCCCTCCTACTCTCCAGTGGGCATTATGATCTAGTAGGGATTATGGAGACCTGGTGGGACACCTCACGTGACTAGACACCTCCCAATAGCTCTAGAGGGCTATGCCCTGCATAGAAGGGACTAGGGAAGAAAGGTGGTGGTATTGCTCCCTATGTGAAAGAGCAGTACACCTCCTTGGAGACTGATATCAGCTCCAAAAATGAACAGCTCAAAACCCTCTGGGTTAAATTGCAGGGGTGGGGGCATGTGGCGAAAGAGACCTGTAGGTGTATACTACAGACCACCAAACCAGGGGGAGGAACTTGATTTGGAATTCACCCAAGAATTGACTGACGTGCACATGACATGGTCCTCATGGGTGATTTTAATTATCCAGACATCTCCTGAGAGGAACACTCAGCTAAGTTGGATCGGTCATGATCCTTCCTGACCTGTGTCAAGGAGCTCTTCCTGACTCAGGAGGTACATGGCCAACCAAAGGTGATGCTCTGCTAGACTTGGTCCTGGCCAAA
>NW_005842946.1:399304-418681 GCF_000455745.1 Alligator sinensis
CCTTTTGTGGGCCCCTGCCACTTTAAGGGCAGAGGCAGGCAGGTACCATGTGCCTGACGAAGGCAGCCATTTTGGAACACTAGGTATATAAAGGCTGCAGTTTGCTGCTGCCAGCCCAGGAAGAAACATTGCCTGGCTGAGAGGCATGGAACATTTAGAGGTGAGAGCAGGAGGCACCCTGCTGGGGAAGAGTGGCCTGGTAGAGCTCCTATTGGTGTGGGAGCCCTCAGGAAATGCCAGGCCAGTTACCTCCCCAGTGAAAGGTGGGTAGGGGTACCTTAAACACAGTCCCCACTATCTGGTGGGTAATTCTGAGAGCCAGGGGAGTAGTGGGGGCCAGGTATGCCCGTGTGTAGGCACCTGAGCCCAGCAGGGATGCAGATCCCAGAGACCCCAGAGGGGGTAGTGTGTAGAGTGTTGGGAGGCCCCGCACAGAGTAAGGCTGAAGTCGGAGTAGGCCTGAAGGGCTGCGCATGTGAGGGGCGCAGCCCTACTCAGTAGGCCTGAGTAGGGCTGAAGTGGGAGTAGGCCTGAAGGACAGTCCCAGGGGCACTCTGAGTAGGGCCAAATGAGAGTAAGCCTGAAGGCCAGTGCAAGGGCCAGTTCCGTGAGAAGTTGGTTGCAACCATGAGGCAGAGACCCCACGGTGGGGCGTAGTGTAGAGTTGCCTGGTGAGGGGCTTGTGGCAGAATTAGCCCAGGGTTTAGCACCAGGCCAGAATATGTAGAGTAGGGGAACTAGTGGGAACCGAAGGACTGTGTGGCGAAGCCAGTATGTGAGTAGCGAAGCCTGATGACCCAAGTGGGGCTTCTCAAGGAGGAGCAAGGGCAGTGGAGTGTGGCCCAGTAATGGGCGGTATGAAAGAGGCCCTGGTGAGAGAGGGGTGGAGTGTAAGAGGCCTCCTGTGAGAGGGGAGGTGATGTGAATGCGTGGGTGAGTGGAACCCAACTTTGGACTGGGTTTGCTCCAGTCTCAGATCAAGGAGCAATACTAATCTGGATGCCTTCTGCAAGGTATGGCCTGAGGTGTAGGGGAGGTTTGGAGCCACAGATAGCACCCCCTGGCATCGGGGCAGTAATGGGCAGTCTCCCATCTTATACCAACAGTTTATGAAACAGCAAAGTCGTGGCAGGAGAGATTGGGTGGACTGCCCCATAGAGACAGGTGGGCAGGCCAGCATGAGACCCGGCCCTGAGCATGCCCTCCATCACACCTGGTGACTGACTTAAATATAGAGGGAAATCTGGGTGACAGTGACCATGAAACCATCATGTTCACTGTCCAATACAAGGCTGACAAATCTGATAGCAGGATTGAAGTCTTGGACTTCAAAAATGCAAATTGCAACAAGCTTAGGTCACTGGTAGGGGAAGTGCTGCAGGACCAGGAACTAAAGGTGAAAGATGTGCATGAATGGTGGTTGTTCCTGAAGGACATGATCCCTGAAGCACAAAGGAAGTCCATTCCCATGCAGACAAAAGGTAAGAGAAGGGCTGGGAAGCCCTCTTGACTAAACAGGGAAATCACGGTCCTTTTAAGAAAGAAGAAAGAGATTTTCTCTTGGAACAATGGAAGCTCAGGGCAGGCCCCAAGAAGGACTATTCCATGATGGCCTGAATTTGCAGGGAACAGATAAGAAAGGTTAAACAGTGACCAAACTTAGATTAGCAACAGGAATCAAGGAGAACAAGAAGTCCTTCTTTAGGTACATAGGGAACAGGAGGAAAACAAATGGAATAGTGGGACCATTGCTCAACAACTCAGGAGAGCTGGTTACCGGCACCCAGGAGAAAGCTGAACTCCTGAATGACTACTTTGTCTCAGTCTTTCACTGCACCAAGAGGAAAACACAGCCAGGTAGAGTACAGGATGAGCACGGTAGGAACAATCACCTTCCTACTATTGCCATAGAATCGGTGTATGACCAAATAAAAAATTAGACATACATAAGTCATCTGGACTGAATGATCTTCATCTGAGAGTGCTGAAGGAGTTGGCCAAAGTCATTGTGGAATCCCTGGCAAAACTCTTCCACAACTTGTGGCGCTCTGGAGAAGTGCCTGAGTATTGGAAGAGTCCCAGTGTTTTCCCCATCCACAATAATGGCAGGAGAGAGGGCCCAGGTAACTATAGACCAATCAGGCTAACTTCCATCCTAGGGAATATCCTAGAAAAGTTCATCAAGGAATCTCAAGGAATCTATCTGTGATAAGCTTGCAGATGGTAGGATTCTGAATGACAGCCAGCATGACTTCATCGCAGGCAGGTCTTGCCTTACCAACTTCATCTCCTTCTATGACCAGATAACTTGCCACCTGGACATGAGAGAGCAGGTTGACATTATATACCTAAACTTCCAAAAGTGCTTTGATCTAGTATCCCATGATGTCGTTACGAGAAAATTGGAGGATTGTGGGCTTAACTTTGAGATAGTCAGGTGGGTGAGAAACATGCTGGACCTTACCTTCCTGAACGGGTCGGTCCTCCCCCCATTCTACCACAGCATGGTGCAGGCCTGGAGAGCTGCCTTCCACCTTTGTCCCCAGGCCAGGCACCTGCAGTTCCCACGGCTGCTTCAGGAGCCCCTGGTCTACAACTCAGTCCTGCAGCATGCCGAGCTGAGTCTGGCCTCCACCAGCCTCGTGGCCTCCCTCATCAAGGCCAACACCACCCGTCTGGGGTACGTCCTGGACCCTGCTCAATTGGGCTGGCTGTTGACTGAGGCCCTGGCCACCCAGCTGGCCCTGCACTCTGTCTGCACTGCGGGCCAGCTTCTGCGGGCCATCAGGGCCACCTGCCCGATGGAGGCAGGGGCTGCCCTGGAAGGCTACCTCCAGGTGCACCAGGCCCTCTTCACCATGGACGCTGCGAGCGTCAGTAAGCTGGCTGACCAGCCTGACATGCTGCTGAGGCTCCCCATGCCCCCCGGAAGCAACATGGGCTGCCCCTTCAGCACACTGCCCCAGAGGGGACTCGACACGTGGGTGGTGTGCACCCTGCATGGCCAGCTGCCCTGACACTATGTGGTGGCAGTGCCTGGCATTGCTAGGGACCCCAGCATTGTGCCCACCGCCAAGGAGACCGGAGACCTCCAGTGGAGATTGGTGCACAGCATCCTGGCCACTGGCACCTTTGTGTGCCACCTGGACCTGGTGGCCTTGGTGGCCTGCCCCTTCTGCCCAGGGGTGGTGGAAGAAAACATTTTTCATGACTTCCTTGACTGCCCCCGGCTGCGGCTGCTCTTTACCGCCTTCGGGGTGCTGCTTTGGGTGCTGGGCCGGGACTTTTCAGAGCACACATACATCTGCTCTTTCCCATACCAGGCAGCTGAGCAGGGTGCAGTGAGCCTGGCCAACTTCCTGGTGGGCCAGGCAAAGATGGCCACCCTGAAGAGCCTTTTTTGTTTGTTTGTCTAGAGTGTGAGGGAAGGCTTTGCAGGCCATGAGCCCAGGCTTTGTCCTTGAGGCCCAGACCCTCAGGCCAACCTGTATTTGATCTTTACTGCCCCCCACTTGTCACCATCCCCGGAATAAATGTTTCTAAAAATCAAAAGTCTTGCTTTCTCTCTCTCTCTTTCTTTCTCTCTTTCTTTGTATTTTACATCTTTTACCTAGCAACCTCTGCCATCTCACTGTCCCAGGGGAACACAAACAGAGGTCCGGGAACACCCCATCGTGGCAGGACCCAAGGCTGGGGTAAGCTCTTGGAAGGATGAACCCAAAAGCTCTAAAAAGGGGGCTTACTTACCTCCAACAGGAAAAGCTGCGCTGCACCGAGAGGAGCCACTGGCGCGGTTCATCAGCCACTTTTATTTGCAGCTGGAAGCAGCACCGGCAGATAATGTCATTGAAAACTGCCGCCCGGCAGATTTAAAAGCCAGTGGTGGGAAAACAGTGCGGGTAACAGCTAAGCCAGGAATAGGGAGCAAAGCTGGCCTCCAGGACACAGGATCACAGAAGAAGTAGATCTGCAGACGCCCAGACAGGGACCCAACAGAAGGGTCCTGGCTCCCTTAAAAGGCTAAACACCCATGTGGAAGAAATCAAACTTCGCGTTGTGGTTGTATCAGGTTGACAGAGCCATCTTGGTTTATTTAGAGCTATACAAGTGATCACAAGGAGGGTTCTCAAAGGAACTCTGAACTCTATAAGCTTACAAGCGTATTTATACTTTAGACAGCGAGAAAAGATGCATGGCTCAGACAGAGCAACCTTGAAGAAACAGGAAGAAGTTGATCAATCGTTTGTCACACGTAGGCAGTTTACTTATTCAGCAAACACATTGTGTTTTGGGAACAGCTACCAGTTTCTGGTTTCTGGAAAGGAGGAGGTTAACATCTGCACACAGAGATTAATATATCAAGACAAAAGAAGGCATGAATGTTTTTCCTTATCTTAGAACATTTTGAAATGCATAGCACCAGCATCTTTTTCTCTTGTCTTTCTCTCTCTTTGTCTCTCCTCTTAGTTAAGTAAGAGACCTGGTTAAACTTATTTCCACATTTTCCCCCCTTTTTGGCCCAACATGTTAGATATTTATAGCCATGAGCCTTTTAACTTCTAATTTTTCTTTCTCTTTACCTTTCACTATTTTAACATACATATTATACACTTTGTTTCTTTGCACAGAGGTTAACAAGCTATTTTGCATTTGCTTAGCAGCACAACTTATGCAGCATTGTATTAGTATAAATACTAGGCATACTCCAAAAAAAAATAACAAACAGTAGTAAAAGACCATGAATAACTGTAGAGCCCAAGGAACTAAAAATGGAGCTGAAGCAAGAACTTAAATTCCAACTGTCTGACTTGTGCAATTTGGCTCTTTCTTTCCGAATATGTGCAGTCAAATCCTGAATTTCTTCTGAGTTATCGGGAATATAAGTACAACATTCTTTATCTATTAAAGCACAGACTCCTCTTTTACTGGCTAAAGTGAAGTCTAGAGCTATGCAATTTTGCAAAACCCTGGTTCGCAGCGCTACCATCTCTCGGGACAGTTGGTCTAAAGAATCTGCAGTATTATTACTTACTTGTTCTAATATATTAGCTAACAATTTTATTTTTTTAATGGTCCTGGCCACACCATACATAGGAGACATTATAGCACTAAATCGTTCTTCTTCAGTGATTTCTCTTTTTTTTCTAACTGCTCTGGAAGGAAGGGAAGACAGATGTCGAATAGATGGTGTAATATATCCAATATAACATGATCCTGACCAGTTACCAGGCAACCAAAAATATGTACGATTTTCGCAAATATAATAAGTTCCATTATATGCCACCCATTTTCTGTTTTGAGCATGAGTACTATTTAAAATGATGGTTGGCGCCCATGCTGAACAGTTAAACGTTATCTTTCCATATCCCTTAATTTCAAGGCGCACATTATTGTTCATTGAAGAACAATCAATAGTATATTTACAGGTACTAGTTCCTACCCATCTGGTACCATTATATTTATAACACAAAAGTCCAGGAGCTTTTCTGGCTAATGTCGTGAATCGGAGCAGCCGCCAGCAGCCGCTTGACTCACACACTGGAGTGTTTAGATTTAGAGCTCGGCAGGCGGGTAATTGATGGATGGAGTGGAATTAACCAGGCACAGACACGTGTAGGTTACAGGAGTTTGTTTACTTACGTCGCCTAGATAGTGATGGAAATTCTCTGGTGACAAGCACAGGTGTTTCCTGTGAGATCCCCAGAGCTCTCCGCCTTGGGTGGAAACCGTTAAACTATTTATAGGCAGAGGTGTTTTACAGGAATATCCAATGGTGAACCGTTATATGGAATCTTTAATTTTTTGGCAGGTGGCAGCTCTTTGTCTCCTCAAGTTACAAGGTAGTGGGTTAGGTTTCTCTACCTGTTACGTGTGTGCTACGTGTGAGGAGCTTACGTTTATCTTTGACCAATTATATATAGTTTCCCCTAGCATTTTATTTCAGCTGACCAATTATCTACAGTACTCTGGCCGCGTTTTGTTTCAAGGAATTTTTGGCAGGGATGTCTTTTAACCCTTAGTCGTCAAAATGAGGATGATTTGAATGGTATCTCTTGCTCAGTGACATGGGCACAATTTAATTGGGTTGTGACAGCTAACTGGATACGTGGAAAGGGAGCAGGATCAGAAGAGGGAGGAAGATGTTGGGAAAAGGTCTGATTTGACCAAAATCCTTGGCACCCACTGTAGTTGTGCTGTGGGTCATACATATCACAAAAGTCGTTACAATTAAGGGATAAAGCAATCATGGGCACCCCTGTCATTGTACTAGGAGGCAAGTGGAAACATACCCAACATTTAGAAACATTTAAATCCTTTACATATTGATTAGACAGTTGAAGAAAAGCGTTTTGGTGAGCATGCCAGTGTGGGAGTGATCTTTTTGACCTGTTTTGAAGTCTAGTCTGATTTACAAAGTTTCTTTTAGCTGGTGAGTCTTTAAGTTCATATAAGATGATTCAAAAGGAAAGACTGAGAAGTACTCAAGTTATGACTAACTAACTCCACCTCAGGAACCAGGAGCTAGATAGAGGCCTTTTTCTTTTTTCCCAAAGGGCATAGTGGAATTTACTCTGTAGTGGTAAATTCTCTTTGACAGTAGGTGCTTGGCTTACTAGTGGTCTTGAGCTCTCCTGTTGGCAGGCACTAGGCTCACTACCAGTCTGTGGAGGCTGATTACAAGGTTGATATGGAGGAGACTCTGGGTCTAACGGGGCTGATGTTTTTTTACTGTGTGAAGTGTGGATCCATGGTTGGAGTCCTTGACATTTCATTGCAGTGTTGGTTGTCAGGAGTACCTAGAATGGGCCTTTCCAGTGGGGTTCCAGTGATGACTTCCATTGATGGACTTTTACATGAACCCAGTCACCAGGCAGGATAGAATGGCATGGCTCATCGGGTTCCTTGGGGAGAGCTGCTTGTACTTGTGAATGAAAAGCCTTAACACACTTCATTAGTGCCATACAGTAGTCTAAAATAATATCATCGAGTAAATGTATATCGCAAAAGTGGGAGGCAACAGGTGGTGAGGCGGGGAGCCTCATGGGTCTTCCCATCAGGATTTCATGTGGGCTAAGTCCAGTCTTTCGGTTGACAGTAGATCTCATACTCATGAGGCCTATAGGAAGTGCATCTGGCCATTTCAGGTGAGTTTCAGCACAAATTTTGGCCAGTTTATTTTTTAAAATGCCATTTTGGCGTTCCACTTGGCCTGAGGCCTGTGGATGGTACAGGCAATGAAAGTTCTGCTGGATTTGCAGGACTTTGCAGACTTCTTTCATTATCTGCCCAGTAAAATGAGTTCATCCATTGGAGTTTATGGATAAAGGAATACCAAACCTTGGAATAAAGTCTCTGAGCAACTTTTTGCTCACAGTGATGGTATCAGCTTTTGCACATGGGTAGGCTTCTACCCATCCAGAGAACATACATACAATAACAAGAACATATTCGTAAGAACAACATTTCTGCATTTGAATAAAATCTGTTTGTAAATTTACAAACAGCCTCCAAGGTGGGGGATATGCTGCTCTTTTTGTTTTCACAGGCTTTTCCACATTATGGGCTTGACAAATAGGGCAGGTATAACAGTATTGTTGAGCCACAGATGGAAAAGTTGGAGCAAACCAATCAAGCTTAACAGCTTCTATCATCCCCCCTTTGCTTACATGTGCTATCCTGCAGTGTATGTGAGCAAGACAGGGAAGAAGGAATGTTGGGGTAACAAGGTGGCCGTCCGGGGAGCGCCACAAATGGTCAGGGTGTAACAAACACCCAGCCAGTCTCCACATATATTTTTCTGGTTTTGGAGCCTGATCTTGGAGGAGGGCAATGGCATGAAGACATGCCAATGGAGACTGGTTAGTCGAGAGACAAAAACACAGGTGTAGCCTGAGGAGTGGAAATAGCTGCAGCTTTGGCAGCGGAGTCTGCCAGAGCATTCCCATGTGTAACATCATTATAAGGTTTCTGGTGAGCTTGGCATTTAATAATAGCAACAACAGGAGGTAACTGTAAAGCATTTAACAAGGCATTTACGTATGGAGCATTATTAATATTGGCACTTCTTGATGTGAGGAAGCTTCTTTGCTTCTAAAGTCGACTATAATCATGTACACTACCAAAGGCGTAGTGAGAATCAGTGTAAATATTAACAGAGGTACTAGAGGTTAGGGTGCAAGCCCTGGTAAGGGCCACAAGCTCGGCAACTTGAGCTGAATACACATTAGGTAAGTGATGGTTTTTTATAACATCATATTGGGAACATACTGCATATCCTGCAACAAGAGAACTTTTTGAGTTTCTTTGACATGATCCATCAACATAAAATATTAGATTTGGGTTTTGCAAGGGGGTGTTCTTTAAATCAGTGCGGGGCATGGTAAGGTGGGCAGTATGGAATTGACCTGCTTTATTAGCATATTGGGACCAGAGAAACGGAGGGACAGCCTTTATGATTTTCTCTTGTAACACAGAAAGATTAGGGGTCTCAGGCTCTGGGGGTGAGCTAGCTAGGGTAGATGTTGATCAGAAACAGGACCAAGAGAAACATGTAAGGGTTGGAAAACAGGATGAGGAACTATCTGATTTGAAATTCCTACAGCGTTTATAACAGCAGAGGAGTGGGGGGCTGTAGAAAATTCTTCAGCTCGGAGAGTAGAGTGACTTGTGCCGGTGTTTACTAACATTTTGTAGGAGTACCACTTATTAAACAGGAAACGAAGGGATTCTCTTAATTAAGTGAGAGAAGTGGGGCTGTGATAATGTTATCATTCCTCAGGCTGTCTTAACAGGAGGCTCCTTGATTCAGGACAGAGAATTGAGTGAGAGGAGGTGGTGGCTAGTTAAACGTCATCCCCGGCTGGCCAAGCTGGTGAGGACATTGAGCCTTCTAGTGTCCTGGTTGGCTACAATAATGACAATTGTCATTATTTTGGGACTGAAATTCTCCTCGTCCCATCCTACAACCACGTCCCCTGCCTCTGAATTGTCCTTGATGGAAACCGCGGCTTCTACCTCTGCCTAAAGTCTGTATTTGTAAAGACATTAGCTTAGTTTCTGTGGATTCCTTTTTTTTTTCTTGGCAGGCTGTACAATGATTAGCAATGGTGACTAGTTCTGTAAGCGTCTTAGTTTGCCAACCTACAGCAATTATATGCAGCTGTTCCTGGAATTTAGAAAGGAGTCCTTGGACAAAAGTGGCGGCAACTGCTTCTGGGGCAGTTTCAGCTGCATCTTTAATACCAGAATGTCTTTCAAATATGAGTTTCAAGTGATCCATGTAGTCTGCTGGGGATTCTCCTTTATTTTGCTTACACTTATTTATTTTGGCCCAGTCAGTTTTCCTGGGGTAGATTTTAAGCACAGCCTCAAGAAGGCTTTCTCAAGCACCTACTAAGCGACTTCCTATTTTGGGGTCTTGAGGAGGCCAATTAGCTCGTGTGATGAGGCGGTTACGGACCTCAGAGGGCAGAACACTTCTCATTAATTGGTTTAAATCCGCCCATGTTGGCTCATAACAATTGATTACAGTTTCTAATTCATCTCTAAACTTCTGGGGGTTTTCCCTGATATTGGGGAATTGTTTAACAAGGTTTAGGAGATCTCTTGGAACTGGTATAGGGGTGGCACACTAAAATAATCAATTACGTTTTCTACAGATTCATTCTCAGTTAACTGTGGATAAAGTTGTGTTGGTGCTGTTGAAGGGGGATTCCCTATTGGTGCATTTTTCTGTTTTAATTCCTTTATCTGAGATTTTAGTTTTTCTTGGGAGTCTTTAAGGCTTCAAACTTGAGATTCTTGACGTCTTTTGGAAGCTTCTGCATACCAATCAAAAATGTGTCCCGCTGAGTCTGTGGTGTTTTACTGTCTCTTCACTCAAGGGCTCTGCGGAGATGAATGATTTTACTTATATTAAATGTTCCCTCCAGGGGAAACTGCAAGCTAGAATCATCTCTGATATACTAATTCCATTTGTCTAGAAAATTACAACTTTTATGGCCATAGTGTGTGTACATGTACAATGCTGGAGTTCCTTTTGGCGGAGCCGGTACGTCTTTAGACCCTCCGCTCCCCATGTCTTTAAGCTCAATTCACACAGGTCTCTCACACAGGAGAGGCTTATTGAGGGTGTCTGGTCAGGTCGTGAGATTTGTTAGTGGCACAGGAATGCTGTGGCTAATGTACAAAGACAAGACTCTGCAGCAATGGCACACAATGCAGTTACTCACTGTCAGACATGGCTCATTCATGAGAGTGGGGGTAGGGAAAATTCATCACACAACCCTGATCTCCTTCAGTCTAAGAGTTTCCATCTTGCACCCTTGCTTTTGAAGACTACACAGAACAAGTTTGGCATCCTCAGGGCGGCTGCACAAGGTTTCCACTCTTAGTTTCAGAAAGACCTCATAGTTCTTTACAGAACTTAACTCAATTCACACAGGGAAACACATTCACTGACAACAGCAACACAGTTTCAAACTCTTTTCTACTCACAGTTCCTACTTACATAGTGGGTCTGAAAATTTTGGCAGAAAAAGGGTCGGATAGGGTGAGCCTCAAGCAGCGAACAGGAAGACACACAGGCAGTCTCTCACTGAAAAGCCCCATTAGAGAGTTCAAAAGGTCTCTTACCTTAGTTTGGTGCCGGGGTGTCAGTGAGGAGATGGTCCGTATCTCAACTGATCACTCTGGGTGTCCCTATCGGAGTCACAGCACCAAATTGTGGAAGAAATCAAACTTTGCGTTGTGGTCGTATCAGAATTGACAGAGCCATCTTGGTTTATTTAGAGCTATACAAGTGATCACAAGGAGGGTTCTCAAAGGAACTCTGAACTCTATAAGTTTACAAGCGTATTTCTGCTTTAGACCGCGAGAAAAGATGCATGGTTCAGACAGAGCAACCTTGAAGAAACAGGAAGAAGTTGATCATTTGTTTGTCATACGTAGGCAGCTTACTTATTCAGCAAACACATTGTGTTTTGGGAACAGCTACCAGTTTTTGGTTTGAGGGAAAAGGGGAGGTTAACATCTGCACACAGAGCTTAATATATTAAGACAAAAGAAGGCATGAAGGTTTTTCCTTATCTTAGAACATTTTAAAACACATAGCATCAGCATCTTTTTCTCTTCTCTTTCTCTCTCTTTGTCTCTCCTCTTAGTCAAGTAAGAGACTTGGTTAAACTTATTTCCACAGTTCCTTTCCTTTTCCCTTTCCATTCCACCATGGAATTTTTCATTAATATAGTGGCTTAATAACTCCCTATCATAAGAGTACCAGGTGGGTGGGTATTTGTTGCCGCCCAGTTGATAGGTGATTGCTGCCTATATATATGTTGGTGGTCTCCTGCCTATATGTTGGTGGTCTTCTGTCTTTTTTTTTTCAGTTTTTTTTTTTTGGACTATATTTCCCAGCATTCCTGACTTCTGATCTTCTTTACAGTTTCCAGTGGGAAAGCCTCCAGTTCCCAGGCCAGATGCACCATCTGTTTCTGTAGTACACATACCGCTTTTTGTAGGTGTGTTGTGAATTGTTGTGAATATTTTGTATAAATGGTTTTGGGGTGTTTTTTTCAAAACATGCTTTGTAGACTATCAGCACTAGGATTGGGCTGGAGGTGGAGGCGGAGGTGGACGAGGCGGTGGCAGCAGCCCCTCCTCCGGTTGAAACCATGTCTCAGCTGTTCGGAGACTGCTCTGTGTTCCCTCCTGATGACCAGTGGCAGGAAGAACTGTCAGTCACCTTAGAGTTATTGCCACTTAGCGCCCCCCTTCCATAGAGTAGCATGAATGATGAATCAGAGGAGATGGGGGGTCAGGAAGAAACATCATCTGCTGGACCTGGTAAGTCTCTTTTAATGTCTCTCTCACCACTGCCAGGCAACTTCCAGCTTCGTGTTGGTTGGGTTTGGGTGGCTGGGGGGGAATTATTGTGTTGCTGTAGGTGGGTTGCCATGTTCCTTTGGTGGTGGTACAGGATAGCTAATTAGGGTTTCAATAGCTAATTATTTGCTTTAATTAATTTGTTGCAGGTAGCATGGGCAATGGTAGCCATGGATGTGTTCCTCCCAGGAGCAGCTAGTACTCATAAGTTTTGGGCACTACAAGTGGTGCCCCAGTTTTACAGGGTCTGTTTCCGTGCTTGCTGGGATTTTGTGCACTGCTTGGTGGGGGTGTGTACTTTCCTCCTCTTGAGGGGAAGCCAACCATTGCTTTTTTATTTGTTTCTCAGCCACCGTGACCCACCAGGAATGGTGCCCCGCTCGCACCTCAGTTGAGCACTGCAGCTGAGCACTGCAGAGATTTTCACAGCAAGCAAAGACAGACCCGTGAAACCTCGCTCAAGGCTTTGGTGGAGTTCTCAGTAGCCAGAGCAGAAAGCAAAGCTGCCTGGTAGGACAAAGTTTGTGACTCCATGCGTAAGAACCATGCTATCCTCAAGGAAGTGTGAGACACAATGAGGAATTTGAGAGATGTAGTTAACAAGTCCCATGCTGAGTTCCATAGTTCAAATGGCATTTTCAAGGAGGCCTTGGAGAAATACCTACCATGCCTGGAAGGGAAAAGTCGGTCTGCTCATCTTGCCTCTGTGCAATATAGCCTGTTCCCCCTAACTCTTCAGGGTCACAACAGGGCCCTATGACTACCAGCAGGGCCAGGAAGGTGCCACTGCATTTCAGGGAGACAGGGATGGTTCAGCGTCATGGTGGGGTGAAGGCAAAGAAACCAAAGTAAAGGCTGTAATACTCTGTTGCAAACAAGTTGGGCTCAGGGAGTGGCACAAGATGCACGGGTACAAGCCCATCATGACCCCGCACCTCGAAGCCCCCCCAGCAACCGCCAGCAGCTGCAGAGCCCCCCCGCCGACTCCCAGCACAGCTGGAGGTAGGCAGGGCCCATGGTGGGAGGGGGCTAGCGTAGTTCAGCTGTGGGGAGGCAGCTGAGAGGAGCCAAGACCCTCTCACCCTGCCCCAGTTCCTACTTGGCTCAGCCCCCCAGGGAGGGAGAAGAGGGGGAGAGGGTACCTACCTGTGCCTCTCCAGTGGGGCAGGGTCTCCCAAATCCTGGGCAGGGCCCCTTCTTGTCCAGGAGCAGTGCAGTGCTGGCAGCAGGCCTACTGTGCATGCACACAGTTTAAAAGGACCCGCCAACAGAAGAAAAGCTCCAGTTGGGCTCAGAGAGTGGTGCAAGATGCATGGGTGCAAGCCCGTTGCACCACCACATTCCGAAGACCCCCAGCGACTCCTAGCAGCCACGGAGCACCCCTGCCAACCCCCAGCACAGACAAAGATAAGTGGGGCCTGTGGTGGGAGGGAGGTAGCATAGTTCAGCTGTGCGGAGGCAGCTGAGAGAAGCCAAGGAGGGTCTCATCCTGCCCTGTCTCCTACTTGGCCCAGCTCCCCAGGGAGCCACGCAACTGGAGCCTCATGAACAGGACGTGCAAACAGGTGTGTTTCTGGGCCCGGCGTGCGAGTTTAGCATGGGAGTTTGTGCAGGAGGGCGAGCGGGAGGGCCCAAGATCCTGCCAGTGAGCCCTAGGGAAGGTAGTCCCATCAGTAGCCAGACTACCAGTGGCACAATGTGGATGGGCACCCGCCACACCCTGAGGGTCCCCTTGGAGTCTGTGGCCTCCCCTTCTGGCACCTCAGAGGTCTCCACCCAGATGGAGTCCATGGTTCCAGTTCCAGGCCCCATGCAGAGAGAGGCTCTGGCTCTCGGCTGCAGGGACTGCCTGGCACGTTTCCAGGCACATGGGACCGGGAGCATGGCCACCTCCCCTTACGAGGTTTGCTCTACTTTGGAGTCTCTGGGGCACCAGACAGAGGAGCTCCAGGCTGCAGTCCAGAGACTGCGTGCCATTGGGAATGGTTAGCAGGAGATAGACTCCTACTACCAGGCCCTTCACCCCCTGGAGGCGGAGGGTAGACCAAGGTCACCCTCCAGGACAAGGGAGGACTCAGGAATCTCCCATACTGTCCAGCCAGAGGGTTGGACCAAGGTGGTCAATGGCCCTAAGGCCCACTAAATCAAGGTCCCCTCCCTCTGGAGCTTTACAACAGGTATGAACCTCTTGCAGCCCCAATAGAACCTGCAGAGCTGCCAGCTCCTGCAGGCAACGCAGGCTCATCCTCCGCTAACGTCCCTGCTCTCCCTAAGGCCACTTGTAGAGTGGTCATTGTGGGAGACTCCCTCCTGAGGGGGACTGAGGGTACAATCTGCTGCCCTGACCCCTTAGTCCTGGAGGTCTGCTGCTTCCTGGGAGACCATAACTTGGACGTAGCCAAGAGGATCCCAAAACTCATCCGGCCCACCGACCACTACTCTATGCTCCTTATCCACATGGGCAAAAATGACGTGGCTCGGAGCAATCCCAGCTGGGTCATGAGATGTTACAGGGATTTGGGGGTGGGGCTTAAGGGGTTGGGAGCACAGGTTGTGTTTCCTCGATCCTCCCAGTTTTGGGCTATGGCTGAGGAGCGAGAGGAGGATTGAGGTAGTCAACCAAAGACTGTGGCGCTGGTGTCATCGTGAAGGCTTTGGCTTCCACGATCACAGTTCGCTCTTTGGTAAGAGAGGCAGTGGTCTGCTGGGAAGGGACAGCCTCCACCTCACTGTGCTGGGGAGAAGACTCTTCTCAGCCAGACTGGCTGACCTGCTTGACTGGGCTTTAAACTAAGCCCGCTGGAGGATGGGGAGACTACCGCCACTGCAAGCACACTGGGCGACTTTTGCAAATCCAGCAGGCTAAGGTACTCAAGGGAACCCACCCCTACCCCAGCCCAAGAAGGATCCGTAAGGAAGGCAAAGGCCCTGAATGGGACACTTACCTGCCTGTACACCAATGCCAGGAGCTTGAGGAATAAACAGGAGGAACTGGTCCTCCTGCTAAACAAGAATGATGATGATCTCACAGGGATAATGGAGACCTGGTGGGACTCCACCTATGACTGGGTCACACGTATAGATGGCTATACCTTGTACAGGAGAGATCATGCAGAAAAAAGAAGCGGGGCATAGCTCTCTACATCAAGAAAGCTACACATCCCTGCAAGCCAACATTGGCACCCAGGGTGGATGATTGGAGACTCTCTGGGTTAAAATCCAGGGTGAACATGGCACAGACAACACAATGGTGGGTGTCTACTACAGACCTTCTAATCAGGATCAAGAGCTCGACCAGGAACCCACCAGGGAACTGGTTAAGGCTGCACACTCCTGATGCATGGTTGCCATGAGAGACTTCAACTACCCAGACATCTCATGTCACATCACAGCTTCCTCCTGTGTGTGGATGAGCTCTGACTCAAGAAGTCTACGGACCGATGAGAGGCAAAGTGCTGCTCAACCTGGTACTGGCAATGCGGGATGACTTAATCAGTGACTTGACAATCAAAGGGAAGCTGGGAGACAGCGATCATGAGCTGATCACCTTCACCATCTGCTGTAAAGCTGGGAAGTTAGTCAACAACGCAGAAGTCCTTGACTTCAGGAAAGCTGACTTTGACAAGCTCAGGAGGCAAGTTAGCGAGACCCTAAGGGACCACGACCCGAAGGGAAGGGGAGTTCAGGATGAGTGGTTGCTCCTCAAGGGAGCGATCCTGGAAGCACAAGCAATGTCTATCCTATCTTGGAGGAAAGGCAGCAAAAGGGCACAGCAGCCCCCCTGGCTCTCCAGGGAACTAGTAGACTTCCTGCATCTAAAAAGAAAAACCTGTAAATGTTGGAAGACTGGATCCATCTCAAAGGAGAAGTATTCTGCACTGGTCCAGACCTGTAGGGAGTGAACCAGAAAAGCCAAGGCTGTGACTGAACTCCAACTGGCTACACGTATGAAAGATAATAAAAAGTCCTTTTTAGATAGGTGGGGAGCCAGAGAAAAAGCAAGGGTAACTTTGGATCCCTGCTAAACCATATGGGACAACCGACAACCAATGCCCAGGAAAAAGCCAACCTGCTTAATGGGTATTTGTGTTGGTTTTTCACCAGCCCCAGGGGACTGCCCTGCTCAATACGGTATGGGACGGCCAGGGCGAGGGAGAATAGTTACCCCCCATCAATGTTGGCCATGTGAAGGAACACCTTGAGAGGTTGGACAACTTCAGGTCAGCTGGCACAGACAATTTACACCCTAGGATACTTAAGGAGCTGGCAAGCATCATAGCTCAGCCACTGGCACGGATCTTCAAGAACTAGTGGGACTCAGGCAAAGTGCCTGAAGACTGGAAGAAGGCCAATGTGGTACCTATCTTCAAGAAAGGGAGGAAAGTAGATCCAGGGAACTACAGGCCCATCAGCCTGACCTCTATCCCGGGGAGGATCTTGGAAAAAATTATCAAAGAGACCATCCTTAACAAACTGGCTGATGGCAACATCCTGGAGGGATAGCCAGCACGGGTTTGCTGCAGGTAGGTCTTGCCTGACCAAACTCATCTCCTTCTACTACCAGGTGACATCACCTGGACAAGGGCAAAGAGATTGATGTCATATATCTTGATTTTAAAAAAGTTTTCAATCTGGTATCCCATGATCATTTCATAGAAAAAACTGGCCAACTGTGGCCTCGGCTACATCACAGGCTGGGGAATTGGCTCCGAGGTTGGACCCAGACAGTGGTAGTTGATGGAAGTCAATCATCGTGGTGTACTGTGACCAGTGGGTCCCCTAAGGTTCCGTCTTTGGGCCTATACTTTTTAACATCTTCATTAATGATGTGGACATTGGTGTCAGTAGTGGACTGGCTAAGGTCACTGATGACATCAAACTTCGGGGTAAAGCGTTCTCACCCGAGGACAGGATGGTGATCCAGGCCGCCCTTGACAGGCTCAGAAAATGGGCGGATGAAAACCTGATAGCATTCAACACCAAAAAATGCAAGGCACTTCACCTTGGGAAGAAAAACCCACAGCATGCTTATAGACTCAGCAGTACTACGTTTGCTAGCACCATGGCCAAAAGGGACTTGGGGGTCATTATTGACCACTAGATGAATATGAGCCACCAATGTGATGTTGCATCTGGCAAAGTGAGCAAAACTCTGGCTTGCATCCATAGATGCTTCTTTAGCAAATCCCAGGATCCTTTACCAATCTTGCTACAAAACTGTGTTCTCCTGGTCATTCTTCTTCTTGGTTGCTGGCCAAGACCTCTTTGCCCCACTTGCCCTGTGCCTTAAGACACCTCTTCGTTGTATCCTTGTAACTTTGGAATCCCTTACTGGGAGAAAGCTTCTTGCTGGGCAGTGAGAATACTGCCTGATCCTGGAAGGCACTTCTACACTGCAGGAAATTGCTACATACAATCCCCATAGATTACTGTAGCATGTGTGCCTTTACTAATCCTTTACCAATCTTGTTACAAAGCCGTGTTCTCCTGGCCATTCTTCTTCTTGGTTGCTGGCCAAGACCTCTTCGCCCCACTTGCCCTGTGCCTATTATGACACCTCTCCATTGCACCCTTGTAACTTTGGAATCCTTGCTGGGGAAAAACTTGCTGTGCAAGCAGGGAATGGGGAATACCCTGCCTGCTTCCTGACCTTCTTGGGAGCAGTGGCAGAAGCTGAGGCTTGTTTGGTGCCAGCATCAGCACTTGCTGTCCCTTCTGTTGCACGCTTGGAACCTTCTTTCCCCTTAGAGTGGTGCTCTGGGCATACTATGTCCTTAGCACCTCCTTCATGGTTACTGGCCATGTCTCACACACAGAAACGCACACGCACACACACATGCACACGCGCACACACACACACACCATTAATCTAATAATAATGCGCGTAATAGATTATTGTAGCATGTGTGCCTTTGCATCTGTGTCTTTAACAATCATTTTTTTGCTACAGTGCAGTTTTTCTAATAACTGAAAACTTGTAGTAGGCTCTTCGGCACACTTCTCTCCCTCCTCCTGCTTACTGACCATGTCCTGCATCAGTACTAGGCTTGTTCACAGTTTGGCACAAGCAACACCTCTCCATTCCTTAATATCATATAAAAAAATATTTATGGTTGCTGGAAAAGACCTCCCGTCCATGATGTTCATTAACTACTGTAGCATGTGTGGTTTTAAAAATAATTCTTGCTATAGTAGTCTATGGGGATTATATTAGATTAGGCCACTGATATAGACCTGAGGGGGCCCCAACTGTGTGGGGGGGCCTCCACCTGAACCTTTGGCTGCCCCCCCCCACCCAACCCTGCTTTCAGTAACCAGGAAGGGGGTGCAAGATGCCTCCCTCACTGCACCCCTTTCCCCCACCCACCTGGGGGCCCCCTCCACCCCTGCCTCCCTCTGTCCCTCCCTAAGCTTTGTGCCCAGCAAAGATTTCAAAGATACAATGCAATGGAGACCCCCCAACAGTTAGGGTGCCCCTCCATAACTAAGCTTTGTTGGGTGGGTGGGTGGGCTGGTTGGCATAACCAGACCAGCAGGAACGGCCATTAACCAGGCTGGCTGCCTGCCTGCCTGCCTCCATCCCATCCCTCCCTCCCGCCCTCCCACTATACAGCCCTCCATCCATCCATATCTACAGAAGGGGCATGGGAGCATAATTGTGACTTGGTGTTTTATGCTATGCATGGCTGTAGTGTAAATTGTATTGTAAACTGTATTGTGATTTCTCAATGGAACTGATTGCAATTCAATTTATTGTGAAAATAAAATAAAGATGAGAGAGAAAAAATTATGATTTGTATTTGTCCCTGCTTGATTTCATGGACCTGGGAGGGAGGAGGGTGGGGGGGTTGCAGGCGGCCGGGGGAAGGGGAGTGAGTGCTGTTGCTTCCCCAGCTGGACACAAACAGGGTTGCCCTGTGGGGTCAGGCCAGCTCTCAGGATCTCAAAATTGTGCTGTTAGACAGGAGGATGTGACACAATTGCACATATACAAACACACAAATCAATTAGGTGCATACACATACACACACACACTACCAACTCAGGCACATACACATCCAAGATTACCAGCCTAGGTACTGTAGCAAAACCCCGTTTTTCTTTTTTTTTCTCTCTTTTAAAATGCATTCCCTCCCCTTCCCCAACCATTTCTGACTTTTTCTTTCCCTCTCTATTCCCTATAGATAAGTATAAGTGAGCTAAGACATAGGATAAGCTTCAGCATTTTATTTTGGTAGCAAGTTCTATTTGTTTTGTTTTTTCTCCTTCTTTATATTGTATAATTATTATGTTTAGATTGATTTTTACTGTTCTGTTACTGTTTTACTGGTACTACTAAGATTTAGGCCTACATATCTAAGTTAGCATAAGTCATGTCAAGTTTCCATTTTGTTTATAAAGTCTTCATCCTGTCCTCAGGCCCGGTTGTGTAACCCATGACTCGCACCTACCCCTCCTATGTAACTTGGTTCCTGAATGAATGGGGATGAATGA
>NW_005842946.1:419611-435410 GCF_000455745.1 Alligator sinensis
GTGTGTATATATATATATATATATATATATATATATATATATTATATTATTATAGATATTAGTATATTATATTATAGATATATATAATTGTGTGTATGATATATGAATTAGTGATCTGTGTATGTGTACTGAGTGTGCGGGTATAGACAATTGATTTTTGTCTAACTTTTGGGGTGTATAGTGTATGTGTTTGAATTGGTGATAGGTATGCATGTGCCTAGGCTAGATTTGATGTGTATGTGCCTGAGTTGGTAGTGTGTGTGTGTGTATATGCATCCAATTGATTTGTGTGTTTGTATATGTGCAATTGTGTCACACCCTCCTGTCTAACAGCGCAATATTGAGATCCTAAGAATTGACCTGACCCCACAGAGCAACAGAACATGCATACTTCTCACCAATTCAAGCACATAAACACTCTAATGATAATGACATGAAATCATACACAATATACACATACATACACATATACACACAGGGTAAACGCTGACTCAGGTAATATTGTGTGTGCGTTGGTGCCTGTGGTATCTATGCTTGGTGTTCTTGGTAACTAAAGAGAAAGTGGCAGAGATTGCAAGACCATAATGGTCTTTGACCGCTACCTGGCCATATGCAGGCCCTTGGACAACACCATCATGACCAGGTGCCTCTATGTGACCCTGGCTGCCACTACAGGGATTGCCTGCCACCTCTACTCCTCCCTCCATAGCATGATCCTCTCTCAGGTCTCCTTCTGCAGAAGGTCCCAAAAAATCCATCACTACTTGTGTGATATTCCCCTTCTGCTGTAGGCAGCCTGCTCAGATGCTTCCCTTGGCAAGAGCATGCTTCATGTTGCTGGCATGGTGTGGGTGGTCTGTTCCTTTGCCTGGAACCTGATCTCCTATGTCCTCATCCATGTGGCCATTCTGTGTATCCGTTCTGCTCAGGGATGAGCCAAGGTCTTCTCCACTTGCACTTCCCACCTCACCACAGTTCTGCTTTTCTGTGGCACAGGTCTCCATAGCGTATGTGTGGCCTAAGAGGAGCTGCAGCTCAGAGATGAACTGGCTGGTGTCACTGCTGTACACCATTGTGACTCCCACACTCCCTCCCTCATTGTGTACAGCCTGAGAAACAAAGAGGTGAAGGGAACCCTGAAGAGAGTGCTAAGCTGGGCAGTGTGCGGGCCGGGAGCGGGCCGGGCCCTTTTTCGCACCGCGCGGGCTGTGGCCATCAGCCCGGGCACGCTGGGTCGGAGAGAACAGGCGACATGCTGGAATTAGGCACAGACGCGTAATGGTTGATTCAAGATTGTTTACTTACACCGAAGATGGTCGCGGTGTAGGCTGGACAGTTTCCCAGGCACAGCTCCGCTTAAATCCTCGTTTGAGGACTCAGACAATATTCGGATCACTCCCACGGGGTTGTCGAGGCTCCGTGGATCCTTTTGCGCGCAGGGAGAGGGATACGTCAAGGATTGCGATCGTTGACGGGGAGAGGCTAGAGGCTGATCAGACCCCTGTTGCCTGCTTGAAATGCACTGGGTCCAATAGGCTCCGCAGCGCTTACAGATCTTCACACAGCGTGAAGTCTCCTTCTCCTGGTGTTCGTGGAGTCCTCCAACTTGAGCGGAAACCACTCAAGCCTTTTATACGGCTAGCAAGCCAATCGCTAGCTGCCACGTGTGAATAATTCCACGAAAGCCAATAATGGGGCTCGAATTAGAATATGAATGGCGGGAACTCTTTGCAAAGTGCATTTCTGTGCTGCAACAAAGAAATGCACACTGCAAAGAAAGCTACAAATTGGCGGGAATCCTTTTGCACCGGGGTTTTCCTCTGCAGTAGAAAACTCCACCGTGCAAAGAAGCTGCAAATCAGTGGGAACATAATTCAGTGGTGCCAAAGCACACACAAAACAAAAATCACAATTTTGGGTTGTGACAGGCAGATCACTCCTTAAGGACCCACCCTGCCCTTTGTGTTGCTGCTTCTTGTTCCACCCCCATCTAGCCTCCATGATGGCTGCAGCTGGTTTGCCTTCTCCCTGCCCACAATACCTGGAACTGGAGGTTGACACCCATGACTTCCCACCTAGGAACCCAGATTCTTTCCCTGAGAGAGGTTACAGTTCCCTTCCACGTGTCCCAGGCCCTCTGCATCTCAGCACCTTCTGATTGTTCCTCTCTGTGCAGTGACCAGGAGTGGCCATTGCTTAGCTGTGCCTGGGTCAGTAAATCATACGGTGTCTTCACTGGTCAGCATGAAGCTTCCAACAGAACAGCTTGTGAGTGAGCAGTCACAGTTTTATTCCTCACCCATGTAGCCTTGCTGGTTGCTGTCTGGGAAACATTGGGCAGAGAGTGATTGGTGACATGGCCACCAGAATACCCTGTGCTGTTCTGACATCCAGAATTTTAGGAGGATGTTGATCACCTGGAGGCAGTGCAGAGAACTGAGGAAAGGGTGGAGGATATGCCAATGGATGAATGTTGAAGTCAGGGTAACTCAGACTATGAGCAAATATTAGCAGTTGAAGTCATTCGCCCTTGGTACAATGTGGCAAGAGCTTCAGTGGATTCTCCATTTTTAAATCAGGGTTGAATGTTGTGTGTGGTTTTTTGTTTTTTGTTTTTTTTCTTTTTCCTGAAAGATGTACCCAGCTGGAGCAGGCATTAATTCAGGGAAACCTCAGTCCTGCCCATTGCCGTTTTTAACTTTAGTTTGGTAATTATTCTGCCACCTCCCCTGCCCTTTCCGTTCCCCCATTTGCTTTCCCTTAATGCCCCACTCATATTTTTTAATGTATATTTATGTAAATGCTTAATTTTTTCTATTTTTTTAAAAAATGAACAAAATAATCAAATTACCAAAATTACTTTGCTCTAATACCACTTAATTATTTTTACTTAATTTCCCACAGTACAAAGCCAACAAGCAGTCCTGTGGTGATGAATTGGGTTGCCACCGGTCTGTTGAGTATTTTGGGACACACAAGCCCACTTTCCCCTACAAACTCCTGACCTGCTCCTCCTGGGCTTCTCTCCTGGCCTTCACTGCTCCCTGTGACCTGCCCTGCTGGGGACCTTCTGGCACTGGGATCTGTGCTGCATGTGCTGTGTGTATGTCAGGGCCATAAACTATTCATGCCACAAGGGCAGCCTCTGGGCTCTGTTGCCAGGAGGCTACAGGGACTGAGAGGTGTGGGCTGCATTTGCACCAATACATGGGGAAAATGTTATTGCATTTACCATGGAGAAAATCTAGCTCCCTACTCCCTGGTTCTGGAGACTCCTGCTTTTCCTTTATATGCAATGCTGGTCCATGTCACATTGCTCCAGCTTTCACTTAGTGCTGATCCACAACTTTGTACTCTTGGTACTGCCTCTGTAATACGTCACACTTTGTTTGCTGATTGTCTCTGAAGAACTACTCCTATTGCACCTCTGTGGCTGCTAGGCTTGCCATTCCCAAGGTCCTGTGCTTGGTGCCAGATGTCCATGCTATACAGTAACTGTTTACTGCATAGAGTCCTGGCAGATGGGACTGGACTCTGGCCTCTCACCCAGCTGCATGCCCAAGCCCCTTAGTTCCACAGTCAGGCTCTTGTTCCCTGGACAGTTTATGACAGGGATGAGCAAAATACAGCCCACAGGCCAGATTCAGCTCACCAGGACATTGTGTGTGGCCCGTGAGGCCCCTAAAAATTAAGAAAATTTATATTTATTTGCCCCTGGCTGCCTGTCAAAGATGAAAGGAGCCAGGGAAGCCTCCAGCAGGATCAAGCAGCTAGAGAAGCAGGACCAGCCCAGCCCCGACCCCTGCTTTAGCCCCCCACCCCTGAGCCCCAGCCAGAAGCCTCTGCCTAGCAGAGGCTTCTGGAGGCTTCTGGCCTTGGACTACTCCTGCCTACCTGTGCAGAGGGAAATACAGATAAGAAGTGGGAGGGGAGGGTGGACAGGGAAGCAGGGGAGGACCACGAGTGATCTCCCCAGTCCTCATGGCCAGCCGGGCCAGCTCCTGCAGTCCCAACAAGGCAACTAGGAACCATGTATTGCAAGAGTGTGGCAGGTAGGGGAGAGAGGGGAAATGGCTGCAACAGCAGGGAGGAAGGGGCAGTGAGAGGGTGTGTGGAGCACAGCAACATCCAGGTGGGAGCATGGGGTCCATGCTGGTGCACCAGGGCCAGCACTGGTGGGTCCTAGATTGGGGCAGCAGGAGCGTGGGGCAGAGGCTGCCTGGGGCTCTATGGAGCCAGGCTGTGCTGCTCAAGCAGGGAGAGGAGAGAGCCAGCCCAGCTCCATAGAGCCCCAGGCAGCCCCTGCCCTGCTTTCAGCCCTGCTGGTGCTGGCCCCAGTGCACCTCGCGCTCCCGCCTGGATGTTGCTACGCTCCATGCTCCTGCTTGCTGCTCTTTCCCCCCGCCTACCATAGCCATTTCCCCACTCCCCCCATCCTTTGCTGACCCACGTCGTTCCCAGCTGCAGTGCCAGGACCACAGGCGCAGCTGGAATGGAGCAGGAGATGAGCAGCAGTGGCAGACAGGGCAAGTGGCAGCAAGCAGCAACACAGGGCCCACACCAGTGCCCCAGGGCCAGCAGCGAGAGGTGGGCAGAGTCCAGGTTTGCAGGGCGGCGCGCGGGGGGGGCCCCTCCCTGCCACTGGTGGGAGGGGGGCGGGGAGTGGGGGCAGGCGGTGGGTAAACCCTTCTGCTCCATAAACCACAACCCTTCCCAGCCACTCTTGCCCACATATTCACAGCCCCCCACAAAACCCATACCGACCCACAGCCCACACACCCACAACTAACCACCCCTCCACATATCCCCCTCACCCCACACACCTATGCCCACCCTCCCACCTACACTCCTCCCTTAGTATACAAGAGTAAGACTTCATTTTAAGCTATTATACTATCACCTCTATGTACACTACACAAACACATGTAAATCAAGACAAAAATATTTTTTGGAAATGAAATTAATGAATGTTGTAGTACATGTTTCATTTTTAGAATATAATTTGGTATATTTCTGGTTCATAGATGGTAAACCTCTTTGCTGAAAGGAATAATTTCAGGGGGCAAGGGGAGGGACTTCTGGTCAGGGGTTAAGGGGCAGGATTTCTGGCTCCAAGATGGCAATCAGGGGGTGGGGCACTTGTCAAGGGGTGGGGCTACCCATGTGGCCCTCAATGGCTTGCCAAAACTTGGTAAGTGGCCCTCCATCCAAAGTAATTGCCCACCCCTGGTTTATGCCTTTTGCATCATGTTGTCCTTGAATAAAGTGGATCAACAACATTAGGAGAAGGAGCCAGAAACAGCCCCCCTCCCAAGGGCAGCACCCACTGAGTCACACTCCTGCTTTCCTTTTGGCCCCTGACCCTCTCCCTTTTGGCTGCCCAACCCCAGCAGAAGGATTGGAGAGTGCTTCCTGCCCTGCCTAGTATCAGCTGGTTGGATGGGGACATGTTTAGCTCCAGTTAGCAGGGCTTGGGGCAGTACAGCACTGACCTGGAAAATAGGCAACCTCTTCATGTGAGTAGGTGGCTGCCTTGGGTGGGATTTGAGCACGTGCAAATGCCAAAGCTTCTTTTGAAGCAGGCTTGAGAGTCTCTGCACTAAGGGTGTTTGCTACTGAGGAACAGGGCATCAGGAAAACCATAAACTACTTTGCCAGAAAACACAGCAGAGCCCTGCTGATATCAGGCCCCAGCACCTGAAGACTCCATGATACTTCTGGTGCCTGGGTGGGAGTTCATAGAAGAGCCAGTGCACAGAGGCTGTCTGAAAAGGGGATGCCCAGAAACAAAGGGGGAAGAAGACAGGATGAGAAGAGACTGAGAGTCTGGAGGAAGAACAGCCACAGCTGCTTCCCTGACTGGGATTTGGCCTGGTTGCTGGCCTGGCATTGGGACCCAAGCACTCCACCTGCTGTACTGTGTAGAACGTCGGGGTCCTGGGGCAACTGTGACACCCCTAGAGGCTTTGTGACCATGCCCCGCCCTAGCTGTAAGGTGCCTTCCCTTCTCTCCCACCATGCCTTGATGGAATAATAGCAATGTTAATAGGGAGGCTGCCCATTGGCCTTCATGTGGCCCCAGTACAACTGGACCCCCCAGATTCCACTCCCATCCGAGAGTGAAGGCAGAACCCAAGCATCCAGGATCCCAGGATCCATGCTCTAATGCATCAGAAACCAATCCTCTCTCAGAGAACGTAGGTGTCTGGGCTCCTAGTCCTGCTCTGCTCTCACTCCCCAACCAACACTGCCCTCCCAGACACCAGAACAGAGAAATTGTCACTAAACCCCCCCCCAAACTTCCAGGCTCCCTCCACATCCCTGGGACACCAGGGAACCCAGGTGTCTGGGCTCCCAAAGTCCCCTGCTCTAACCCACCAGCCCCCATTGCCCTCCTAGTGCTGGGAAGAACCCAGGTGTCCTGGCTTCTCCTCTGCCCCCCTCCCCCTGCTATAAACCATCAGACCCCACTCCCCTCCCAGAGCTGGAGAAAGTCCAGGTGTCCTAGCTCTCAGGCCCCATTGCTCTAACCCACCAGCCTCCATTTCCTCCTGACTCCATGTGCATTCATCTATCCATCCAACCCCTTCTATACACCCTCCATCCATACATCCATCTGTCTGTCCATACTGTCAGCCCCCAGTCCCCACCTAGAAAGGGAGAAAACCCAGGCATCTGGGCTCCAACTCCCTTGCTATAATCCCCCACAGCAGTATGCACTCTCCTTCCAGAGAACCCAGGTGTTCAGGCTCCTAATCCTGCATGCTCTCACCCCCAGACCCCACTGCCCTTCCAGAGCAGGGAGAGAACCCAGGCATCTGGGTAAGAGCTACTCACCTCCTGCTCCTGGCTTAGTGTTAGGACCCAGGCTTTTAGCAGCCTTTGGCTGTAGGGGCCAAGTCCCTGGGAGGGCTGGGTGATAGGAGGTGGAGCAGGAGGGAGTTGCTATGTCTGCTCTGATTGTCTGATTTAATTCCCCTGGCTAATTGCCTCCTCCATGGGCACAGACAGATGTTGGTGGAGTCTAGTGGGGGCAGAATGATTACATCAGACAGTCTATGGAGAAAAGGAGAGAGAACAGTGCTCTGAGTGAACCCAGGCAGCCGGACTTCCGCTACTCCCTGCTCTAAGCCACTTCCCTCTCAGTTCCCCACTCCCTTCTCAGTTCTAGGAAGAACTCAGGCATCTAGGCCCCCAAACCCCCTGGTTTAACCCACCAGACCCACTGACCTCCCAGAGCCTGCTTATCTGACTATCCTCCTGTGCCGTATTTACTCACCTACCATACACACTTTCCCAAGAAATCAGCTACACAAAATCGGGGTCCAATGTCTTAAGCAGTGAGACTGATTTTTTTTTGTCATTGGAATATGAGCATGGAGGCTCTGTGCTACCAGAAGACTGCCAGGATTTTCCCTCCACCTACCTCCAGGTCAGAGCAATGGTGTTATCCCTCTTACAGCTATAAGGATCCCCTCCATCACCACTCAGCCATGACTAGACACATCAGGCACTTGTACACATGATGGGGGATTATTCCTCAGGGTTTCATTCTGTGTCCCATAGATTGAAACTGTGGCTTTTAATTTTTTATGTCACTGTGTACCCATGAGGGCTCATAAATTGCTCATCACACTGTTCACAGTAAATTACTGCAGGGGACAACACATAACAATCCATCCCACTGATCTCTTAGTACTAAATTACAGCAGGGGCATCTATAGCTCACAGCACTCTGGTATGGGCAGATCACTGAAAGTGGTGGTTTTTCATTAATTTAGATAATTTAATTAAGTGGCATTTGATTACTTTCATTCATTTAATAATTTTACACATATTTTATACTTTTTTTCCCTTTTTTTCACCAATATTTTTAATTTTTTTATTCTTATTTTGATTCTTTTAATTCAAATCAACTTTATTTCAGGTGTAAATCCACTTTTTTTTTAATTTCACTTGAACAGAGCACTGACAGTAGGCCAGATGGTTGTTGAGAGCAAAAAGGGGTGGGGGCGGCTGCAGGGGTGAGGATCCAAGCCAAGGCAGCCCCTGTGTGCAGCCGCAGGCCACACAACTGAGCTGGGCTGTGCTTGACAGAGGCAGCAGAAGGCAGGACCACAGCCAGCCAGGATTGCAGCCCTGGCATGTGGATTACTGCCCAGCATGGCAGCCAGTCAAGTTTTAGTCTACTCTGTGAAGGGGAAGGGCTTGGAGGGGGGCAGATGGAGGCCCCCACAGTGTGGATAGGGGCTGGGGCTGGGGGGAATGCAGCCCCCAGCCAGGTCCTGGGATGCTCAGAACCCTGGGCGGCTCATCCAGTGGCACAGTGGGGCTCCTGCCACTTTGCACCCTGGCAGAGGCCAGGAAGGCACATGCTCCCCCCCCCCGATCTGTGCATGAGGTGAGGTTGGGCTACCACTGTAGGCTGTGGCAATGATTGTTTCATCATGTCCTTTCTGAGCTGGACAAGTTTATTAATGACACTGCCTCTGGTCTGCAGCATCAGGGGGCAACAAAGTGCTGTTCTCTCTGAATCAAAAACATCTCAGACTAGACCCATGCCAATTTCCTTTCTGCCTCATCTATCATGGTTTCATCCTCCTCCATTGGATCTACCTCTTGCCGGACAGTATAGGCCTGCTGCAAGACCTCCCTTTCCCCCAGGCTTGCATTGTATTTTTTGCCATCTTATTTTCCTTTTGTAAGATGTCCAAAAAAAGGAAGTCCCAGTTAGGAGCTGTCACTGGGATTGTGGGTTGTTTGCAACACATCCTATTTCAGTTCCATTCATTAATAGGAAGAATGATGAAACAATCGACTGATATAACCCTGAATAGCTTGTCCTACAGGTAACCCTAAGCAATGCAAACTCTATAACAATCAACAATCAGTAAGCCAAGCCCACAGATACCACCATATCTGCACTGAGGGAAACACACACGATCTCCAGCTTAGAAACCTCAAAAGAGCCCTCATACAACAGGGTTACTCCTCCAGAGAAATAGACCACACCTTTGAAAAAGCCATACAGACACCATGTGAGGAATTACTCCATTACAAAACAAAAAAACCCATATCACGTACTCCACTAGTATTGACCTACCATCCCTCCATCGAACCAGTAAGGAAAATACTTAAACAACTTCAACCGATATTTGAAAAAGACCCAAGACTGAAAGAGATCTTTCCTGATCCACCATCCTAGCCTTTAAATGGGCTCCAAGTATGGCAAGGCTCATCATCAGAAGTAAACTTCCCACAGACCAAATCACCACCAATGGATCCAAACCATGCCTGGAAAAGAGATGCAAAATGTGTCAACACATCTCCACAACCTCCACAATATCTACTCCAGAAAACAAAACCATAACCATCCCTGGAGCTTACACCTGCACATCAAAAAACATGATATACTTCATCCAATGAACAAAATGCTCAGACAGTAGGTAAGTGGAAGAGACAAACCAGAACCTGCAGTCACAGATGAATTCACACAGGAAATCCATCAAAGACAGAAACCCACATTTGCCTGTAGGGGCACATTTCTCTCAAAATGACCACTGTCTTGTCAGATCTCTCAGTCCTTATCCTCAAAGGAAATTCACAAAAACACCTTCAAAAGATATGCCCATGAACTCAACTTCATCATCACTCTGGACACAAAAAATCATGGACCGAAAAGAGATATGAGCTATCTTCCTCACTATAGTCTATCTAAACCCCAACCATACCGGGTATCCATACTATAACTCACAAAAAAAAAATTCTTCCCCCTGCTCCCACACGTGGAATGTATGATTGGCCTCAGAGCAGTTCAACTGCCATATCCACATCTCTGAAGAAGGACTCTTTGTTGTCCTTGATTCCTGTGGCTTGCCTAAGTTCAGTTTCTGTCTTGGCTTTTCTGGTACACTCTCTACAGGTGTGGACTAGTGTTGTGTAGTCCTCTTTGGTGATGATTCCTGTTTTCCATCTGGTGTAGGTTTCTTGTTTTAGTTTCAAGAGGTCCAAAAGTTCCCTATCAAGCCAAGGGGGTTTCCCAGCCTGCTGACCGCATTTCCTGCAGGACAGAATGGATTTTCCTTGTGCTTTGAGGATTATGTTCTTAGGGAACAGCCATTCCTCACAGACTCCTCTTTCTAAAGGGCCATGGTGTCTTAGTGCCTGACTGACCAGTCTCCTGAGTTTGTGAAAGTCAGCCTTCCCAAAGTTGAGGATTTCTGTTTTACTGAGAGATTTGCCCATGCTGCATTGGACAGAGAAAGTGACCAGATCATGGTCACTGTCACCAAGCTTCCCCTCGATCCTCAGATCACTCACCAATTCATCCCCTTTGGTCAGTAACAGATCCAGCAGTGCCTCCCCCATAATTGGCCTGTAAACTTCTTGCATTAGATAGAGCTCATCAGCACAAGTGAGGAAGCTATGCGACTGGTCAGATTTGGCCGTGTGCTCTTCCCACGAGATGTCAGGGAGGTTGAAGTCGCCCATGACAACCATGCATTGGGAGCATGCAACCTCAATCACATGTGGTTGGCATGACCTGGACTTGAACTGTTAATTGACTGCCCGTCCCCCAGCAATCCTAATTTAAAGCCCTATCAAGTAGGTCAGCCATTCTGGCTGAGAAGAGCTGCTTCCCTTTCAAGCTGAGGTGGAGGCCATCCCTTCCCAACAAGCCACTGCCTCTCTCCCTGAAGTGTGGCCCATGGTCAAGGAAGCTGGACTCCTCACAATGGTACCATCGCCAGAGTCTTCTGTTGACCTCTTCAATGCACCTTTCTCTCCAACGCCCATGACCCGTGACTGGGAGGATAGAGGAAAAAAATTCCTGTGCCCCCAGAACCTTGAGCCCAGCCCCCAGAGCTCTGTAGTCACTCATGACACAGCTGGGATTGTTCCGAGCCATGTCATTTGTGCCCATGTGGATGAATAGCATTGGGTGGTGGTCAGAGGGCTGGATAAATTTTGGGATCCTCTCAGTCACATCCCAGACACAAACCCCTGGGAGGCAGCAGACCTCACAGGCTAAGGGGTCAGAGTGACAGATTGTTCCCTCTGTCCCCCTCAAGAGGGAGTCACCTACCATGATTACTCTGCACCTTCTCCTGGGTGCAGTTGCTGGTGGCTCTCCATCCTCACATCCTGGAGCCAGCGGCTCGGCTAGCTCTGATGATGTAAGGGGCTTGAATCACTTGTGTAGCTCCAAGGGAGTGGTCACCCTGGTGCATTGTCTTCTTGGGCCAAAGACTACCTTCGTCCAGTCTACCCCTGGATGGACTTCATGGTGTCTCTTCATTATGCTCTCCCAGTAGAGAGCCTAGTAGTAGGTGTCCAGTTCCTGTTATGCCTCCCTAATGGTGCACAGCCCCTGCACCACTGCTTGGAGCTCCCTAATCTGGCACTCCAGGGCCTCCACTGTTGAGCACCCCTCACAAGGGGAAGTGTCAGTGCTCCTAAACCCCGCTGCCTGCATCTGTGCTAGGCAGCCTCCACAGCCAGAGGGCAGGGGCTCCATCTGGGTGGAGACTAGGACTGTGGGTTCCACCCAGGTGTGGGTAGAGGCTGGAACCATAGGCTCCATCTGGGTGGAGGCCTTGGTGGTACCAGAGTTGCGGGGGGCAAGCTTTAGGGGGAATCTTTGGGGTATGGCACATCCCTCTCACTATGGTCCATGTAGTAGTCTGGGCTACTACTGTACAGACCCTTCTCTTCAGGCTTGCTGCCTAGAGCCTCATGCCCTCCTGCTTTCCCTCCTGCATGAACTTCCACACTAACTCATGCACTGTGCCCAGAAGTGTGCCTGTTTGCACGCTTTGCTCACATGGCTCCCTGGCAGCTGAGTGTCCAATGGCGGGCTTTCACCCCCAAATCCTGCCCCTATCTAGGGTAGAGGTTTGTCTCTATCATTCTATCTTTTTAGCACAGGGGGAAAACAGTTTTAGCACGTTGGCTAGCGAGCCGAAGTCCACCGCGAAGTCTTGCTGGACTCTCCCACACAGCCACGATCTTTCCTGCCACGACTTGCTGTTACAGGAGAAAATAGAAGGCCGGAGCATGTGGGTTTTGACGCTTTCACTCTTGAAATCTGTCTTAGTGTATTGAGGGCTCCACCAACCCCTACACCCTCGTCCATTCCACCGGGTGTTAATTCAGTAGTCTCAACGATCTGCCTTCAAGCAGTACAATTCTCTGTGAGTCTCTAGGTCTGGCCAATCAAAAGCCCCAGTGGGCCCAGTTGTACTTCACCCGGCTTGGAGCTTTGCACAGACCTGCCATTAATCCTAGCCAGTTCTTTTACTGGCCTATTGTCCCGATAGTTGCAAACACATTATCTGGGATGACTTCCCTCTCACTCTAACGAAAAGGAGAACGAAAACAAACTGGCACATCTCTGCCTTTATATTCCCAACTTTATGGTACCCTTTTTCTTCAGCCCTGCTATTAGGGTCTTTCTGGTACCTTCTAACTGCCCCACAGCAGTTTTCGTATCTCTCCGGGCGTTTTCTTCAGGGTTCTCTCCCCTGGCAGCTCCCTCCACAGAGTTGCTGCTCTTAAACCTGATCTCCATTGCTTTATCAGTGCCTTTGGCTATCCCTGCCATCTCTCTGCCTGAGTCAGTCACTTCCAGTTTCTGGTGTTCCTTTTGTGCCTACCCTGGGTCTCCTTTTATCCTGGAGTTCTGACTGACTCCCCCTCCCCTCCTAAAACACCAGGTGAAGAATGAGCCCTGCGGAGTTCTTTGCAATTCAGGTGGGACCAATTTACTTCCCTGGGGCTCTTCTCTTTCCTCACACTGAGCCAAGTAAGGACCGGGGGGGGAGAGGCGAGGGGGGGGGGGGGGGGGGGGGGGCATGACCCTCCTTGGCTCATCTCATCTTCCTAGCACCCACCCACTGCAGGCCCCACCTACCTGCGAGCAGTGCTGGGGGTCTGGGTGGGGGTTCACTGAGTGTGCACTGGGGTCCTCAGGGTCCTGGGCTCAACAGAGGTGCGATGGGTTTCTGCCCATGCATCTTGCTCTGGAGTTGGGTCCAAACTGGGGCTTCATGGACCCTTTGAAATTCTTTACATGTGCAGTAGAGCCTACTACTGGCATTGCACTGCTCTCAGTGACTGGGGATCTCTGTCCCCATTCTGTGGGAGAAGGGGGCAGGTAAGTACCCCCCCCTCCTCTAGTCCCTCAGTATGAGGGGGAGAGCTGGGCAAGAGTTCTTGCGGGCTGGGCCAAGTAGGAGCTGGGAGCGGGGTGTGACCCTCCTCAGCTCCTCTCAGTTGCCTAGTACCCACCCACCATGGGCCCCACCTGCCTCCTGACAGTGCTGCGAGTCTGGGTTGGGGTCCACTGGGTGTGTGCTGGGGGTCCTCAGGGTCTTGGGCTCAATGGGGGTGGGACCAGCTTCCACCCTTGCATCTCGCTCCAGAGCCGGGTCCAAACTGAAGCTGGGAAACCAGCACAGACTGGAGCTGAGTGAATGTGTGAGCGCTGCTATAGGCAGCAATGGTCAAGAGAAGGCATGATGGAGACTTTGTTGTTGGCCTCTCAATCATGAGTACAGGCCACAAATGATTTGGGTGACAAAATGCGCAAGGCATTTCAAAAGATTGAGGAGCGCGAGGCAGCAGCTCACTGGGACATCATGGCCAGCACAATAAGATTCCTTGACCTGGCCGGTAAGTTCTGTCAGCATGCTGAGCAGACCTGGTGGCCAGAGAGAAAGTTTAAACAGGAGCTCCTTAAATGACTGACTCTATGGCATTGCAATAACCTCATTAACAGGAACTATGCCTGCAAATGAAGGGCACTCCTCCTCTAGTCAGACAAGGACAGTGCCAGTACACTTCAGAGATGAAGGGGAGGGTGAGACAGACGGGGCTCGGGGGAAGGATGGGGGGAGCGGGGGAGAAGACCCAATGAGGGTGATGATTTTTTAGCTGTAAGTGAATTGCTCATGCTTCTATAGGAAAATCAAGGGGAAGAGTGAGACAGGGAGTGCAAAGGTGGGGGAGGGGAAGAGCCAATGACAGGTGATGGGTTTTTAACTGTTAGTGAATTGCTCATTCTTCTATAGGAAATCAGTGGGCATTCTGTTCCATGGAGGGGTTTGTTCCATACTCCCAAACTCACTTTCCTCGCCTCCCATTACAGCCTAAAAAAATCTCCCAAGGAAGATTTCCCCAAGCCTTCTCATATCATCTCTATGCACTCAGGGGGCACGTCCACACATGCAGGTACATGCACTTGCAGTAGCTCAAATAGAAGGGGCACAAATTTGAACTGGGGCTTTTTGCCTCAGTGCATGTTCCCAGACATGCATTTTGGGGTGGGGCAAATTGTGCCAAATTGTGCCACTTGGAGCAAAATAACCCTGCCAGGTTCCTCCCAGATCTGCACCCAGGGGGAGAAAGAGGCTAGGGCCAACACATGTGCTGGCCCCAGCAGTATACAAACCTGCCCTGTGCTGGCCCCAACAGTTTCAAAAGCTGACCTGGCAAGTACCTCAGGACTACTGTATTTTTGTGCATATATCCTGCAGCGTATACGCGATTTTACAAAAAAAATGGATGGGTGCGGGTTATACGGGGGTTCGGGCTATCTACGGACTTTTTTTCCATGATAAAGAATTGCCAGGCACCCCTCAGCCTCCAGTCGTGCTTCCGCTGCCAGCTGGATCATGACCTGGGGACAGAAAGAGCGCATGTGGCGGAGGCCAGGGTCTCGACACCCCAGTGAAAGGGCCACCACCAGGGAGATTAAACCCTGGGGAAAGTTGAGCTGGGGGAGCAGGGCCCAATTGGGATATAGGGAGGGATGGGGCTGAGGACCACCCTGGTCCCCAGCTCTTCTAGAGGCTCAGGGGGGACATATTCACCCTCCACCATGAGTCCCCTCTCCACTGCCTTTTGTGCAGTAGCCTCCAAGGCAAGGAAAGGGACCCGCTTGCCATGAAAGTGGGAGGCCGTCACGATCTTGGGGCCCCGACTACCTGAGCCAGGGCCAGCACCCAGGTGTCAAAGTGCAGATTCTCCCACTTGGGCAGTTGGCACATCACCCCATGTCTGCGGGCGAGTGCCAAAAAGCGGACCGCACTGCCCAAGCTGGAAGGGCCAGTGGTGGAGAGTCCAGGTCCCCCAGCTTTGGGTCTCCCCACAGCTGCCTGTGCATAGCTGAGGTTCCCCCCACCCGGGGGGCCACATTGGTGGGGCCAGGGATAGGGATAGGGACAGCCTGAGTGGGTGTGCTGGCTGGTTACCATCCCCTTCAAGAACCGGCACTAAGCCTTCACCGACGCCCGGGCTCTCAAGCGGGAAAAGTACGCCCCGCTGGCCGACATCCTGAGGGGTTATGGCTACGACGTGACGGTCAACGCACTCATCGTGGGAACTCTCAGAGCATGGGACCCCAGCAACGAGAGCGTCCTGCGTGCCTGCCGCGTCTCCCGCCACTACCCCAAGCTGATGCGCTGCCTCATGGTGTCCGACACCATCCGTTGGTCCCGTGACATCTACGTGAAACACATCACGGGCCACCACCAGTACACCGACCCCACCAGACGAACCACCACCAGAGGGGACCGCCTGAACCCCACCCTCTGCACCAAATGGACCTTCACTTCGAGAGGATTCTTCAACTACGGACAACCCTGCTCCACCTGAAGAGGACCCCTGTGATGAGACTCTATATGAACTGAGACACTTTTTCTTCGAACCACTTCTTCCACCATTGCGGACCATCGTAACGGCTTTGTATGTATCTATCTTCTTTTTCTCTGAGCCTTGCGAACCCCCTCCCTCCCCT
>NW_005842946.1:436848-460065 GCF_000455745.1 Alligator sinensis
TGTCTGCCTCTGGGGTGGAGGCTGCAAGGGCATGCATCCCCTTGGGGGCTTGGCTGGGGTCCACCCCCAAAGTGGGGGCTGTAGGAAGGTCTGTGGGGGCATCTGTCCCCCCAGAAGTTTCCTGCCCTGCCATTGTTTCACATGAGGGCAGGGAAGACAATAAAGAAAAGCAAAATATCTCACGGGGCTGGTGAATCTAGTAGGGGCAGGCTGGGGTTGTGGGGCAGAAGGGGGATAGGAAGGAAGGGGGATGAAGCTCACTGAGCCACAGCCCCACCGGAGAAAAGCCGGGAGGCCTATGCTTTGAGAATGTGGGGGGGAGGGGAAAAAAACCATACACACACAGAAGGGCTGGGGAAACTCGAGCTGGTTTATGCATCTACACAACAAACACCAGGTCAGGGGGAGTGGACCACAGGACTTACCGCACAAGGGCAAAAAACACACAGGAAAGGCTGCTGAGGCTGGAGCAGTGGAGGGGCTTTGTTTGTGGAAGATCTGTCCAGAAGCCCCTAAGGCCTCTAGCCAGTCACTCAGCAGCAGAGCAGTTGGTAGGATGAATCAGGATCAGATGCAGTGAGGTAGCTGTGGGGGAGGGTAGGAGCAGTCAGTCAGTTAGGAAGTGATCCAGTGCAGGTGTGGTGTCAGGTGGTGCAGCAGGGAATCTCCCTCTCTCCTGAGAGGGGACAGCAGCAGCAACAATGGCAGCAGCAGCAGCAGTGATGGTAGGAGCTATCCAGTTCAGCCACTCAGGGTGTGCTTCTGGTGAAAGTGGAGGTGAAGGTGAGAGTGGCTTGCCAAGGCAGCTGGGGCAGGCAAGGTTCCTTTAGGCTCCGGCAATGATGGTGGGGAGGGGCCTACAGGCAGTGCAGGCTCCCTCCCCAGGCTGGCCCCCAACCCCGGCTTGGCAGCGGGCTGCGCAGCAGACTGGAAGAGGGGTGCAGAAGCTGGGGTGCGGTGCTGGGGTGTGGGCCCCTCCCGAGGGGGTAGCATTGTGCAGCAGAGGACCCCCCCCTTGTGGGGTGGGAGCAGCAACAGCAGAAGCAGCCACTCAAGGCAGGAAGGGATGCAGCCAACTTACTCCAAAAGCTCTGAGACCAAGCCATCAACTACTAGTAGACAGAGGCAGGAAAGGGCCTAGCCATCTTCTCCCCAGAAGCTCCTGAGACCAAGCTTACAGCAACGAGCCACAGCAGCTGCAGCCTGGGCTGCCTCCTGCCCCCAGTGCAATCAAGCTCTGGGCCCTAGAAAGCAGCCCAGCTGGGCTGCCTCTCACCCCCGGCACGTTCTAACGGGGCCCCAAGATGCAGCCCAACTGGGCTGCCTGCCACCCCAGTGTGATATAGTGCTGGGGATGGGAAGTCAGCCCAGCTGGTCTGACTTCTCACCCCAGCAAAACTCAAAATGGCATCAAAACAGCCTTTCTATTTCGACAGAACGGAACATAACAGCTGTTTCGACTTGAAATGAAATTCAATACGAAACACTGTTTCCTCGAACCATTGAAACTCAAGGCGAAACGGAATGGTGCCGTTTCGCACAGCACTACATGTCAGCTGTAGTAATAGATGGATTGCAACCCCTGTGCTAAGGGAAGTACCATGACTTAAGAAACTGTGGCCCTTCCAGGCGGCATGCCAGCCAGCTTGATTAGCTGTGTTGGTGTGTTTCCTGCAGAAAGGCAACGTCCAGCCTTTTCTGGCACAGAAAATCAAAGCATTCCATCCACTTCACAGGGTCCCTGCAGCCATTCGTATCAAGAGAACCAAAGGTTGTGGTAGCCATGTGTGAAGGATGTAGAAGCGGGGACAGGCAAAGCCAAAAAAACCCCCAAAAAACACAGAGATAGAAACAGCGGAGAGGACAAACATACAGGACATGGAAAACCCACGCCTACAACTCCCCAGCTGGTGCTTCTTGTACAACAAGCACTCAAGATCATCTGCAAGCTTGCTAAGGTGATAACTATAATGCTGCATCCCTAGATTAGAGTACAGCGCCGCTGATGTGAGCTTAGTGGACACCACAAATGTCTCAGGTTCTGGGAACCATTTACATATATGCTGTGCACCCCTCCAGTGGTGCTTGGTTTGGTTTAGAAACTCAGTGAGGCATTCAACACAGTAACCAGCACAGGGAGGTTCCTCAGAAGCAGGAACAGGTTCCGCCTCTGGGGTGGGGATGCTCCCTATTGAGAGGGGCACCTTAGCTGAATCAGGGGACACTGCCTCCTGAGGGAGGGCTTCTGTCAACTCGTCCTGAGAGGCAGAATCAAAGTACGACTCTGAGGAGGAGGAGCTGTACGCATCAGGTACTGGGTGCTGTTGAGCCCCTGAAGGAGCACTTGACCCCTCACCAGGACTCTTGGCATCAGGCCCTGTAGGAGCAGTGTCACCTGAGAGGTCCTGTGGGGGGACATCAGTCCCTGATCTCTTGGGTGGGGCACTCTCCTGGGCCGGGCACTCTTGCTCCTAGAGCCTCTTGCTCCCAAAAGATCCAACCTACATGTTGACCTTGTCAGGCTCAAGGATCTGCGAGGTGGAGGGAGGGCTGCCGGACTCCCCTACCACCTCCCCTACCCCCAAGTCACCCCTGAGCACTACAGGGTCTGGCAGGGATGCCAAGGAAGCAGGAAGAGAAGGAGAGCTCTGCTCAGTAACTTCAGCTCCCCTCAAAGTGGTGGGGAGGTCTTGAGGGGATAAGGCCTTTTTAGAAGACCCCTTTTGGTGGAGGCTTACCCTTCTCAGCCGAAGAGGCCAAATCCTCCCCTCAGGGGAAAGGAAAGGGGAGGCGGGGTGCGGGTCCATCGCCACAGAGCTAGCTGACTCCAACGAAGCGAGGAGTGACTGGGAGGAAGGCCCTTCCCCACCACCCAATGGAGATGCTGCACTAGAGGTGGATGAGCCACCACAGGAGGCTCTGCTGTGGCTGGCTTCTTCTTCAGGCACTGGGTAGCCAGGTGGGACCTGCTACTGTTGGCTACAAAGGACCAGTTCTCGAGATCATCATAAATTCTAGTTTATTGGACGGGATGGGAAGTTACTGATGAAATCATAAATGCAAACTTTGAGTTTTGAGTGGTACTGGTCATCTTAGTACACACACACACACACACAGTCATTCAAACCCATGTCATTTAAACCTGTGTAGTATAGTGCATAGTAGCTGCTGTAGTGATCGTCAGAGCAATGGTGTCAATATATCTACCTATCGGAGGCCCTGGAGTCTGCTGTCGATGGTCAGCTGCCTTCAAGGCGATGTCTTCTCCAGAAGGGGGCCGCCTACTTGTCCTTCTGTCTCAGTAGGTCAGGTGCTGGATGAGAGGGTGCCACTGAGGGGCATGCTTCACTGCCTTTTATCTCTTTCTGGTAGACTTGTGTGATCCCACAACATCATTTTGACTGCCCAATCCGGAGGTCGCTGTCCCACATGGGTATTGAGTAGTGCATGACAGCTGTTAGTCACAGCCACTGGGGGTTTCACCCAATGGTGTAGTTTTGGGAGTCAGTTTGTGATTTTGATTAATTAGAGCAATGGTATTGTTAAGGGTTGCAAGAGTAGTCAATAGGGTGGGTACTCTGTCCCAGGAATCAGTTCCTTGGCTTGATTAGCCTAAAATGGCTTATAGAGTAGAGTTTTGTAATGGTAAGTTCATTTGGCTAGGCTATTGTCATTTAATTCCTACTGATCACCATGCATACTTGCATTCACTCAAGGGGGACCAGCCCAATGTAGAAAATTGTATCACTTCACAATTACAATTTCAACACAGTTTTTAACAATGGTCCAGGGTGTAACTTCATTATACAGGGAGTACATTCCTTAAGGGTTTAAAAGCATAAAATATAAAATACAAAATACCACAGTAATGATGAGACAGGTGAAATATAAAAATGCACTGTGTATATAAAAATACAATGTGAGGTAGTGAGGATCAAAGGCTACTGGGGACAGTAAATGAGTTAGGTTAGCACTAGGATATATTTACAGACTTTGAAGTGGATATTTTAGTTCTTTTGGGTTTTTTAGTGACACTGAGCTTAATTGATATGTAGATGTAGTTTCTAGGTTTCTCCTACAGAAAGCCATTTCAGCTTTCTGGCTGCTCTGAGCCTTGCCACACCCATGCAATGAGTGTGCTAGGTCTCTGCCAATATTTAGAAGGAAAAAGAAATGCACAAAATGGGTGGGAGGGGGTGCAGGCAAGAAGGGGCTTCTGTTATATCAATGTCCAGAATGGAAATGTACAAAGGGGGCTTTCTGCTACACTACCACAGCAAAAACATGAGATGTCCCGAATAGTGAGATAGATCTTATAACGCTGCCCATCAAATAGTAAGGACATGGACTGGGGCAAACCTTGACCCTCCCTGTTGAGAATCATAAACAGCTACTTTTTAAAGGATAGGACATGCCAGAGCTCAGAGACCTTGTTGCCAAGTAGCAGTCTACGGACTGGCCCTGTAACCATGCCACAAGGGTGCAGGTGGTTAGTGAGGTCGTCATCCAAGAGAAATGGAGGCACATTTCAGGCTACCACACAAATGGCTGGTGTGTCCAGGATAGATGAAAGGCAAAAAACACCCCTGACAGACACACCTCATGCACTAAAGCAGGGGAGCTGAGGAAGATGATGGGGACTGACCTCACCCAGGCAGCATAGAGGACATGTTTGCAGCCTATAAGCATCCCTACAGCAGCAGCACACTCCTCCACTCCAGTGGAGGGAGAGGCATGAAGCCAAATGCCAAAGCTCTGGTCCAGAGGGGCTGAAACCTCAGCAGTGAACTGCTGGGAGCTGCCTTCAGCCATTCCATTAAAAATGGGGAGAGGGAGAGAGAGAAGGGGTGTGTGAATGGATTAATGGATGGATGGATGGATGGATGGATGGATGGATGGATGGATGGATGGATGGATGGATGGATGGATGGATGGATGGATGGATGGATGGATGGATGGATGGATGGATGGATGGATGGATGGATGGATGGATGGATGGATGGATGGATGGATGGATGGATGGATGGATGGATGGATGGATGGATGGATGGATGGATGGATGGATGGATGGATGGATGGATGGATGGATGGATGCTAGTCAGCCTCAAGGAGCTGAGAGGTGAGGGAGGGCCATCAGAGTCCACCACCACTTCCCCCACCCCCAGGTCATCCCTGAGCACTACAGGGTCTGGGGGGGATGCCAAGAAGACAGGCAGAGAGGGGGGTCCTGCTCTCTAACCTCAGCTCCCCTCAAAGTGGTGGGGAGGTCCTGAGGTGACAACGAGACCTTTTTAGAAGTTCCCTTTTTTCTAGGACTTGCCCTTCCCAGCCAGAGGGACAAAATCCTCCCCAGAGGGAGGAAAAAAAGGTGGGGTTGGGTCCACCAACACAGAGCTAGCTGACTCCAATGAAGCAGGGAGCAGCTGGGAGGAAAGCCTTTCCCCACTACCCAAGAGAGCTGCTGCACCAGAGGTGGATGAGCCACCATTGGGCACAGCCACAGGAAGCTCCGCTGCATCCATCTTTTTCCTCGGGCACTGGGTAGCCAGGTGGGACCTGCTACTGTTGGCTACAAAGGACCAGTTCTCGAGATCATCATAAATTCTAGTTTATTGGACGGGATGGGAAGTTACTGATGAAATCATAAATGCAAACTTTGAGTTTTGAGTGGTACTGGTCATCTTAGTACACACACACACACACACAGTCATTCAAACCCATGTCATTTAAACCTGTGTAGTATAGTGCATAGTAGCTGCTGTAGTGATCGTCAGAGCAATGGTGTCAATATATCTACCTATCGGAGGCCCTGGAGTCTGCTGTCGATGGTCAGCTGCCTTCAAGGCGATGTCTTCTCCAGAAGGGGGCCGCCTACTTGTCCTTCTGTCTCAGTAGGTCAGGTGCTGGATGAGAGGGTGCCACTGAGGGGCATGCTTCACTGCCTTTTATCTCTTTCTGGTAGACTTGTGTGATCCCACAACATCATTTTGACTGCCCAATCCGGAGGTCGCTGTCCCACATGGGTATTGAGTAGTGCATGACAGCTGTTAGTCACAGCCACTGGGGGTTTCACCCAATGGTGTAGTTTTGGGAGTCAGTTTGTGATTTTGATTAATTAGAGCAATGGTATTGTTAAGGGTTGCAAGAGTAGTCAATAGGGTGGGTACTCTGTCCCAGGAATCAGTTCCTTGGCTTGATTAGCCTAAAATGGCTTATAGAGTAGAGTTTTGTAATGGTAAGTTCATTTGGCTAGGCTATTGTCATTTAATTCCTACTGATCACCATGCATACTTGCATTCACTCAAGGGGGACCAGCCCAATGTAGAAAATTGTATCACTTCACAATTACAATTTCAACACAGTTTTTAACAATGGTCCAGGGTGTAACTTCATTATACAGGGAGTACATTCCTTAAGGGTTTAAAAGCATAAAATATAAAATACAAAATACCACAGTAATGATGAGACAGGTGAAATATAAAAATGCACTGTGTATATAAAAATACAATGTGAGGTAGTGAGGATCAAAGGCTACTGGGGACAGTAAATGAGTTAGGTTAGCACTAGGATATATTTACAGACTTTGAAGTGGATATTTTAGTTCTTTTGGGTTTTTTAGTGACACTGAGCTTAATTGATATGTAGATGTAGTTTCTAGGTTTCTCCTACAGAAAGCCATTTCAGCTTTCTGGCTGCTCTGAGCCTTGCCACACCCATGCAATGAGTGTGCTAGGTCTCTGCCAATATTTAGAAGGAAAAAGAAATGCACAAAATGGGTGGGAGGGGGTGCAGGCAAGAAGGGGCTTCTGTTATATCAATGTCCAGAATGGAAATGTACAAAGGGGGCTTTCTGCTACACTACCACAGCAAAAACATGAGATGTCCCGAATAGTGAGATAGATCTTATAACGCTGCCCATCAAATAGTAAGGACATGGACTGGGGCAAACCTTGACCCTCCCTGTTGAGAATCATAAACAGCTACTTTTTAAAGGATAGGACATGCCAGAGCTCAGAGACCTTGTTGCCAAGTAGCAGTCTACGGACTGGCCCTGTAACCATGCCACAAGGGTGCAGGTGGTTAGTGAGGTCGTCATCCAAGAGAAATGGAGGCACATTTCAGGCTACCACACAAATGGCTGGTGTGTCCAGGATAGATGAAAGGCAAAAAACACCCCTGACAGACACACCTCATGCACTAAAGCAGGGGAGCTGAGGAAGATGATGGGGACTGACCTCACCCAGGCAGCATAGAGGACATGTTTGCAGCCTATAAGCATCCCTACAGCAGCAGCACACTCCTCCACTCCAGTGGAGGGAGAGGCATGAAGCCAAATGCCAAAGCTCTGGTCCAGAGGGGCTGAAACCTCAGCAGTGAACTGCTGGGAGCTGCCTTCAGCCATTCCATTAAAAATGGGGAGAGGGAGAGAGAGAAGGGGTGTGTGAATGGATTAATGGATGGATGGATGGATGGATGGATGGATGGATGGATGGATGAATGGACGGCTTGCGTGGCAGAGGGTTGTATGGGGCTTATATGGGATAGGCGTGGATGGATGGAGGGAGGGAGGGGGGATGGAGCAATGGGAAGATGAATGGATGGAAGGATGGATGATGGATGGATGGCTGGAGAAGTGATGTGGGGATGGATTAATGGATGGATGAATGGATAAGTTGAATGGGATAGGGATGGATGGATGGATGGATAGGATTGTATGGGATGGGGTGGATGTGTAGGTGAATGGATGAATACAGGGTTGTGTGGGATAGAGAGAGAGAGAGAGACAAAGAGGATGGATGGATGGATGGATGGATGGATGGTGTATGGGTTGGATGAGGAGATGGCATGGAGGAGTACATCAGTAGAAGCTGTACACGGATGGATGGATGGATGGATGGAGAACAAGGGTATGCGAGGATGGATGGATAAAGCAGGTTGTATGGGATAGGGATAGATGGATGGATGGATGGAATGGGGATGGGTGGTTGGATAGATCTAAAATGTAGATGGAGGGATGGGTGGGTAAATCAGCGGCAGCCACTCTCCTCTGGTTCCCATGGTGATGCTTTTCCTGTCTTGTGGGGGAGTTCTGTGAGGCTTCTGCACCACTCTGGCCCCAACCCATTGTCCCCACCCTAGGCAAACCAGTTGGAATTGGGAGCACCATAGCCACAGCCCATAGCAATCCTGTCCTGAAACCAGTATTGCCCATGGGACAGGGGCATTGGGCCCAGGGGGGGCACTACAAGGCTTGGGGAGGAATGTGGGACTGGAGGTAGGGAGGAGAGAGGACCCTCATGAAAGGCAGCTGTCAATCATCCTTTAGGGGTGTAAGAAGTGCTGCTGGTACCCTGTATAACAGCCCTAAATCAGGGTGGTGAGATCAGGGGGCACTGGGCCCTGTACAGACCCCCCTCCCAAGGATGAGCTCAAGGGGCACCAGGTGCCGTACAGACCCCCCAGGCTGAGATCAGGGGGCATTGGGTGCTGTACAGATCCCCTAGGCTGAGATTGGGCATGGCAGGAAAAGTACAGACCACCCTGGGCTGGGATTGGGGGAAGTCAGGCAGGGTGTTTAGATGCTCAGTGAAGTTTATTGCTAGACAAGGAGCCCTACATGTGTTTCCTTGCACACCACAGACACGCGTGCACACACACACACCCACACACACATACAAACACTGGACGTCACACATGCATACCATCCCCCCGACCCCACACCACACACGCACAGCGCACCACAAACATGCACACACATCTCACCACACAAACACTACACATGCACATATAGACACACATACACATCACACACACATGCACCATGCAGCATGCAACACATATGCATACCTGCAAACCATATGTATCACACACCTCGTGCACACACACCACACCACACCCATACATGCATGCACTTTGTGCACACCACACATATAGACACCACACATGATGCAGCATACACACCCATAACACACTCATACACACACACACACACACACACACACACACACACACACACATACACACACACACTTTTTACCATATTTCCTTGCATACCATATTTCCTTGCGACCCGCACATCACGACAAGAGACATGCTTGGGTGGGATGGGCTTCACCTTTCCCCCAAAGGTAAGCGTGCATTCTCTTCTAGGCTGGCGGATCTCCTCCAGTGGGCTTTAAGCTAGGCTCATCGGGGGACGGGGAAGATGAGGGCGGAAGAAGCCTTGAACCAAAAAACCAAGAGACACCCACAAGAACAGCCCAGGCTAGACCGACGACGAGCAGAACAAATACCCAGGTAAGCAACAGGGGCCTGGGAGTACTGAGATTAGGGGGCCAGTGCACACATCTTCAGGAGGCCTCAAATGCCTCTACACAAACGCTCGTAGTATGGGGAACAAGCAGGAGGAACTTGCCCTCCTGCTAGCTGACACCAAGCCAGACATAGTGGGGCTCATGGACACATGGTGAGACTCAACACACGACTGGGCGGTGAATATCAAGGGCTATAGGCTGTATAGGAGGGACAGGACAGGGAGGAAAGGTGGGGGAGTGGCGCTCTACATCAAGGAGGAATACGCATCCTCATCTAGTAGCACAAGGTCAGATGAGAAGCACACTGAAGTGCTCTGGGTTAGAATACAAGGAAGTTGAGGGGAAAGGGACTTAACAGTGGGGGTCTTCTACAGGCCACCCAACCAAGGGGAAGAGCTAGACTGGGAATTCTTAAGTTGGCTCATGGAAGTAGTTAGGTCAAAAGATGTGGTCATCATAGGTGACCTGAACTTTCCAGACATCTGCTGGGAAGAGCAGTCAGGCAGGTCTGACCGCTCATGTAGGTTCCTAGCCAAGATACAGGACCTCCATCTAACCCAGGAGGTGCATAGTCCCACCAGGAGAGATGCCTTGTAGGATTGGATCTGGTGCTGGCCACAGGCGACGACCTCATGTGGGTTTCAACACTGACAAGTGTAAGGTGCTGCACCTGGGGAGGAAGACCTACAGGCTGGGGAACTCCCTTCTTGTCAGTGCAGCAAGACCTACAGGCTGTGGAACTCCCTTCTTGTCAGTGCAGAGGCAGAAAAGGATCTTGGAGTCATTATTGATGCCAAAATGAACATGGGCTGACAGTGTGCGGACGTGGTCAGGAAGGCCAACCGTACCTTGTCATGCATCCACAGATGCATCTCAAACAAGTCCAAAGAGGTGATCCTCCCCCTCTATGCGGCACTGGTCAGGTCGCAGTTGGAGTACTGCGTCCAGTTCTGGGCGTTGCAGTTCAGGAGGGATGTGGACAACATTGAGAGGGTCCAGAGGAGGGCCACTCGCATGATCAGGGGACAGCAGGGCAGGCCCTACGAGGAGAGGCTAAGGGACCTGAACCTGTTCAGCCTCCACAAGAGAAGGCTGAGGGGGGATCTAGTGGCCTGTTACAAACTAGTCAGGGGGGACCAGTAGGCTTTGGGGGAGTCCCTGTTCCCCCGAGCACTACCAGGAGTGACTAGAAATAACGGTCACAAGCTGGCAGAGGGTAGATTCAAGCTAGATATCAGGAAGCGCTACTTCACTGTCAGGGCGGCTAGGATCTGGAACCAACTTCCAAGAGAAGTGGTGCTGGCTCCTACCCTGGGCATCTTTAAGAGGAGGCTAGATGAACACCTTGCTGGGGTCATTTGACCCCAGTGCTCTTTCCTGCCATGGCAGGGGTCGGACTTAATGATCTGCTCAGGTCCCTTCCGACCCTACGAACTATGAAACCAGCCCCGCCCCCCAAATAAGACCTACCCCTTTGTTTTTGCAAGGCAAAATGTAGAAAGGAAAGATGTTCTCAGAGTCTGAGCTGACTGTGGTTCATGGATCATCCTTAGACTCCAGGAGATAGCCTGGAGAAGGCAGCAAGGACTTCCTTGTGAGGCAGGACAGCACCAAAGTGAAGGCCCAGCCTCTGGCAAAAGCAGTATCTAAACTTCTCCTCCTTTACCATAAATAGCTTGTTATATATGATAACTTACAGTAAGTAATCAAGAGATCTTTCCATCCCACAAGGCTCATCAGGATACTACAAGTGTCTTTTGGCCTCTCACTTTCCCTCAGCCAGCTCAGCCAAGAGCTATGGCCTCCCCAGCAGTGTGGAGAGGGTTAACACTGGACTCCACCCACTTAGTGACCCCAGGAAGAAGGGGGAAGCCATCTTGGCAGCCATTGGAGCACAGCTTCTTCATACTCCTATTGCACTGAAGAGAAACCTGCTTCTCTGCCTAAAACATAAGCCTTCATTTCGGAGGCAATGTAACGGCTGCCAGGAGCACTGTAATGGCTGCCAAGGTGCTATAATGATTGCCAGGGGGCACTGTAATGGTTGCCAGCAGCACTGTAATGGTTACCAGTGGTTGTGTAATGGTTGCTGGGGGTGCTGTAATGGCTGCCAGAGGCTCTGTAATGGGTGCCGGTGCTGCAATGGTTGCCAGGGGTATTGCAATGGCTGAGAGGTCAGGCAATGAGGACCAGCCAGTTAGGTCCCAGGGGTTGGGTGAGGCTCTGGGCACCTTAGTTTGCTTCTGCCCCATGTAATCTGCCAGCTCCCAAACCATGAGTGGGTCTTATTTGAGGGGACAAGGTGTGTGTGCTATGCAAGGAAATATGGTATATCATGATGAAGACTGAGCGTGCTCAGTGGTGACCATGATGGTGGGAAGGACTAGTTTCCATCTGGAGTCATAGATTCAGATGGATGGATGGAGGGAGGGAGGGATGGATAGATGGATGAACAGACAGACAGATGGATGGACAGATGAATGGACAGACAGAGTGTGTGTATGAGGACAGAGATAGAGAGGTCTGTGGGGACAGACAGACCGAGGGATAGATAGGGATGGATGGATGCATGGGTGGACACGTGTTGGCTACAAAGGACCAACTCACAGGTGTCAGAGCCCATTAAGTAAATGCCTATGGCACAGTGGAAAATTCCAGCGCAGTGGAAAAACCCTGCCAAGCCTAACGACTACATTTGTTTATGAGGACAGAGATAGAGAGGTCTGTGGGGACAGACAGACCGAGGGATAGATAGGGATGGATGGATGCATGGGTGGACACGTGTTGGCTACAAAGGACCAACTCACAGGTGTCAGAGCCCATTAAGTAAATGCCTATGGCACAGTGGAAAATTCCAGCGCAGTGGAAAAACCCTGCCAAGCCTAACGACTACATTTGTTTAAATTTCACAAAAGCAGTGGAAAACCCCTGCCAAGCCTAACGACTACATTTGTTTAAATTTCACAAGCCCTTGTAATTGGCTAATCATGCGCGCCAAAATGCGTGCCACCCATTGGTCGGTTACAAATTATTCCCACTTGGCAACTAGCAATTGGTCTGTTAACTATTTAAAAGTACAAGCAGCTTCCGCCCAAGTCAGAGAACTCCGCACACATCCTGGAGTAAACTTGGCGGACTGATCATCCACCAACGACTCCCCGTCACCGACCTCCCTGATGTACCCCCCCTCCCTGTCTGCTTGATAAGTCATTTACGGAACGTCTCGTCTTGTCTCAAGAGCCCTCACTACGTTTGTAACCGTAACCAAAGTCAGCTTCCTTCCTGCGCTGCGCACGTCGGTGGCGTAAGTAAACAATCTATTTTACCAATACGCATCTGTGCCTAATTCCACTCCACTTGCCGAAATACCCACCTGACGCTCCGGGCTCCCGGCCATAGCCTGGCAAGCCGGTCGTACAAGACAACAGGATCATCATAAAATTCTAGTTTATTAGATGGATGCAAAAGTCAGATCATAAACCTTGGGGCTGATCCCCTCAAACACACACACATTCATGCACACACTCACAGTAGCTAGTTATGAACACTAAGCACCGGTGTCAAGATATACCTACCCCCAAGTGCTGGAGTCCGCTGTCGATGGCCAGTCGAAGTTTCTTTCAGTGCAATGTTGCTTCAGAAGGGGGTCGCTGGCTGGTCCTTCTGGCTCAGCAGACAGGGTGCTGGTCAGGTCAAAGAGGGTGCCATTGGGAGTCATTCTTCGCTGCCTTTTATCCCTCTCTGGCAGACTTTGATGACTACCCAATTTTTGGGCTTACCCAATCCAGAGGTCATTGATCTCATGGGATGTCCCACTTGGTGGTTGCTGGATGGCATCTGTCAGCCCCAGGGGTCATGTCCGTAGGTACGTGCAGTCTTGGGAGTCCATCGATGAAGTTTGCTTAATTCACTGCTGTGATAAATAGGGCTCTGGGGACAGTTGATCCGGGGGGGAGGGGTGGTATTCAGTCCCAAGAGTCAAGTCTTCGGCATTGATTAGTTCAAACTGGGGCTTCTGTACCTTTAACAGCGAAGTTTCAGGGAGTTCCCAGCTCTGTATTGATCCTTTCCTCTCTTTAGTCTGTGGTTTCGTGGGTGTTAATTGCCACACTTGTTACCCTGTCTAGCTACTGTATTACGCAATCAATCAAGATTCATTCAGGGACCCACTCCATACAGAGAAGCCCTGGTTTGATTCCCGCCCTTGTTAACATTGTTACATGGTACAACTTACTTTTAAACTTAAAGTACATTTGTTACAAAGTTAAAAAGCATAGAATATAAAACATAAAAGGGTGAAATGCCATGGCTCATACAACAAATAGACCAAATACAATTGGGGCGGGCGGGGCGGACACATACTGATGCAGAATACTATTTTATACCCATAAAAGCATCTACAAACTATATTTTATTACAAGTACACCTTATATTCTATAAAACTAATAATAATATAATAAAAGAAGAAGAGGGAGGAAGAAAAGGTAGAAAAGAGAAAGCATCCCCAAAAGAGGGCAAATACTTCAAAAGGGGCTTTTTGCCATACGGACAGGCTTCGCATTGGAGGTGGGGGCAGGCAAAAAATGGTTTCTTGCTACACATGGGTGGATGAATGTTTGGATGGATAGACAGACAGACAGATGGATAGATAGAGTGTGTGTATGGAAACAGAGAAGGCTGTGGGGACAGAAAGGCAGATAGACAGCCAGACAGACAAGTGGAAAGAAAGAGCATGTGTATGGGGAGAGGTAAGCAGGCAGACAAACACATGAGCAGATGGATGGATGATGGACCGAGGGAGGAGGGGGCCATAGGTGGTAGACAACAAGCTAGCCCAGTCCCTGGGCCTCTTCCACCACCTCCACCTCGACTATGCTGGGTGAATCCCCCTGCCCCACCAGCTCTCCCTCCCCTGCTGAGCCCCTGCAGGAGGCAGGAAGGAACCATACACTCAGTCTCCACCAAGGCCTGAGAGAGCTGTTCCCCACTCTCCCAGGGGCATCTGGGCAATTAGCCGGTGTCTGCTACTAATGAGGCACTCAGGGATCAGCTCCCTCAGGCTGATGCAGGGCTACATACCCAGCCCCGTGGCTGCCAGAGACACTTCCCAGCCATCCTGGCATGCCAGCACCCTGCTCTGTCACACAGATTCCCCGTTCCAGGGTCTGCATGTGGTCTCCCCCACCAGCTTGGCAGCAGCAGGGGATTCCCAGGCCTTTCTTGCATGAGGACTCCCTCTCATGCACTGTCCCTTGCACGTTTCCACACTCCCTCACACGGCAAGCGAGTCCTGCACCCCTCCCTGCCTTGCACAGGAACAGCACAGGCTGTCCTCCCGCGCATGGTGAGTTTCCATCCCTTTCATGGAGCCACTGAAGTCCCCACTGCTTGTTTCATGGAAGCCTGAGATTCCTACCTTCTCTTGTGCAGGGATCCTGAGTCTTCCACCCTTCAGTGGCAGTGTGTGTCATAGGTGCTGGGAGCCATCCATCACCTTTATCTGTTTGTGGTGACTGAGAGCTTTGCACAGCAAGCCACAGTTTTGCACCACCCCTCACACAGGGACTGAGTGAATGAGGTTTCCATTGTCGCTTGCACAGTACCCTGCAGTTTTGCACTCTTTCTAACATAGGGATTCATGATTTCGTACCATCCTTTGCATGGTGACTCACAGGGTACACAGTGGCCCACAGTTTTGCACCATCCCTTCTCCAATGACCCAGATTTTTCTATTCTGCATCTCACAATGGCTCACTGGCTCTCACGGGGTTCTGCCATCCTTCATACAGACTCATGGGAAACAGGATTTCCCTTTGGTCATTGCACAGAGACTTACAGTTTCACACCATCCCTCACACAGTGACTCACAGGTGCAAGACTTTCCCATCAGTTGTCTCAAGGAGACCCACAGTTTTTCACCATCCTTTGCATGGTGACTTACAACTGACAAACCTACCTGTTATCTATTGTATGGAGAGCCTTGGTTCTGCACCATCTTTTGCACAATGATTCATGAGTGACAAGCTTCCCCATTGTCCTGACATGTGGAGGCTCAAGGTTTTTCACTGTCCCTCACACAGAGACTCCCAGTTTTGCACCACCCTTTTCATGGTGACTCATGAGCCACAGATTTCCATTGTCCATCACAGGGCTGCACAGTTTCATGCTGTCCTTCGCGCAGGAATTCATGATTTCATACTGTCCTTTGCATGGTGACCCGCAGGTGACAGCCGTTTCTATCATCCCTTGCACAAGGACTCAGAGGTCTCCCACCACCCCTCACACGCCCCCACATGGATGAAGACATCTGCTGGGGTCTTGTTGGAACAGGTAAGCCCCCAACAGCTCTTATCTCTGGCCCCAAGCTCAGCTGATACTGCAGCCTTACCCTCCCCCTCACCACCGGGGCACATAGGGAGCCCTCCTACTACCCCCCCTATAGGACAGAACCTGGAGCTGGGCACACTAGGAGGGGGTAGGGGGTAAGTCCAAGGAGGTGATACTCCAAGCCCCCCCCCCAGCTATGGCAAGGACTTGGTGAGGTGAGGTGAGGTGAGGTGAGGCACTGACAGGGGACTTTGAGGCAAGTGAGGCTGCCCAGTGCTCCCCAGTAAGGGAACTAGAGATCAACAGGAACCATCAACTGGAAGTGCAGTATTTCCCTAGAACCTGGGGGGAGGCCTGCCCACTTTGGCTGTCTGAGGGGGACTGGAGTGGGGAGGGTTGGTGGTCTCTGAGAATGCAAATGCCTGGTGAGTGGTGTCAGATGCCTGCATTTTCTTTGTGTTTGGTTTGGAAGGGGGAATGTCTGGGGTCTGTGTGTGTCTCTGATGCCTGGGTTCTCTGTGTGAGCATGTGTGGCCTGGACTCCTGGTTTCCACATGTGGGTCTTGGATGCCTGAGTTCTTTGAGAGTGGGGGGTGAGGAGGAAGGGGTCAGACACCTGGGTATTTATCTGTTTGTGGGTCTGTGTGCACACACACATGACCTGGACATCTGGGTTCCATGCAGGGGCAGGGGGCACAGGTGGATGCTGTGATTCTGTATGTCTGTTTCCTGGGCATCTGGGTTCTGTGTGAGGAGTCAGGGGAAGGGAGGGGGGCAGTTCCCAGACACCTGGGTTGTGTGTGTCTCAGACACCTGGGTTGTGTAGAGGAGGGAGGTTGTGGGGTGGGGATTGAGTTGGATGCCTGGGTTTTGGATGTGTGAATGTGTGTTTGTGTGTGGGGGGATGGATGGATGGATCAGTAGAAGGGTTATGGGAATGGATGGATGGATGGATGGAATAACTGTATGGGAATGGGTGGAGGGATGGACATAGTATAGTTCAGATGGTGTATCATATGTGCTGTATTATGCAGACTATCTACAGTGTAGCAAACTATACATGGTCTCCATACAACATACAACTACATAGGGGATGTATATAGGACACTACATACATAGTACAGTCACAGAAGCTGACCTGCGGCACACATATCCTGTGTTACCTGTATCCCCAGGTGCTCAGCACAGGGGTCTTGAAAATAGAGGCTGGGGGGACTCAAACTACTGGCTGGCTGAGAACAGGGTTAACCCTTGACTGGCCACACTGCCACCTGACCCTCACTCACCAACACACCTGGCATATGGACCAGAGTCTCAGCCCTCCCATCCCCCTGCCACCATTCAGATGCCTCTGGGATGCCACCCTCACCAGGTATGTATCTGGAGCCAAGTCAGAGCAGGGAAGAGGTGAGGCTTCACTTGTGACCATGCCTGCCAAAAAGGTTGGCTGGCACTAGCATGCAGTGTATATACAGTGTATATGGGCTGTATCAGTAATTTATAGCTATAGCTACACCAAATCTATCTATCTATCTATCTATCTATCCAAACCCCATGCAGCCTGCCAGCCATCTACCCACCTACCTCCTACCTACCTACCTATATAATGGTTCAAATATTCAAACAGTCTATAGCTGAAATGGCCTATGGTACAGAGTACAGCATGTAGTACAGTGCATAGCACATAGTATATATAAGTCAGTGTATCTTTGAAGCAAAGTGGTTTTAGATAGATAGATAGATAGATAGATAGATAGATAGATAGATAGATAGATTATATGGGAAAGGAACTATAGATGAATGGCTGGCTGGATGGAGAGACAGAGAAATAGAAGACATATATAGGGTGACTATACTTTCTGGTGTGGCCAGGACAGTCCCAAATTTTGGAAGTCAGTCCCGGCCAGCCAGTGAAAATTAAAATGAGCATCCTGGGTGCAGGGCATGGGACAGGAAAGTGTAGCAGCACAAGCTGTGAAATAGGAAGCCCTAGTAGACAGCAAAATTATCCTAAAATAGGTTAGCTTGATTAGTGGAATGACTATTAAAAAGGGGAGATGATTGTTAATACCTATGAAGTAAAGAACAATGGGTCATTAATGGGCCTGAACAGCAATACCAGAGCTGTACCATGCTGCCTCACCCCATCTCTGCCTGCAGCAGTGCAGCTCACTTGAGTGACGGGGGGCAGTGTCCTTGATTTCATATTACTCCATATGGTCACCCTAGGTATATGGGAAGGGATGGAAGGATGGACAGAAGGGCAGGCAGGAAGGCAGGCAGATTAGATAGATAGACAGACAGGCAGAAGGCGAATATAGTGACAGATGCATGAGTAGGGGATGGATGCATGACTAGGGGAATGATGGGATAAATGGATGGAAGGGTGGGGGAATGGATGGATGGGGGAGTGTGTGGGAATGAATGCATGGATGGATTTGAGAATCAGAAATGAATGGGGAACATGTATGGGGAGGGATGTCTGGAGAGATGGAGGAAGGGATGAGGGAATGGATGGAGGAAGGGAGTAATGGGGAATGAGTACATGGATGGATGTGGGGAGTGTATGGGAATGAATGGACAGATGGATTAGAGAATGGGGGAAGGGTTGGGGCATGTGTATGGGGATGAATGGATGGGAGGAGTGTATGGGAATGAATGGATGGATATTTGGAGAATGGGGGAATGCTTGGGGGACATGTATGGGGAAGGATGCTGGATCCACAGATTTCTGGACAGCCCATTTCCCTGTAGCTGAGACCCCTATGGCAGCCCCTTTTGGATCTTACACCTGCCTTCTTCCCCCAGTGCCCAACCTGGGCAGGGAAACAGAGGCAGGCATCATGATACTTCTGTACACAACATTATAAACCCAGTGGCCCCATAGTCCATCCCGTGGGGCCATCAGGCCTCTCTTCTGAGCATGATGCATCTGGGCACAGTGCAGATACAAGGAAGCATGGGAACCTTTCCTGGGGTCATCAGGACCTAAGTCAGAAATATGGGACCTATAGACATACTCTAGGGAGCCTCTGAGATTACTTATCACAGTATGCCTTGAAGTGGAGGCCTCCTAGGGCCTTGCTATCCCAGGCTGGACCCTGTTTCCATATCACTCCCCATCACATATCCTCCCGTTTTTCTACCCCACAGGCTCCCAGGGACATAAAGACATATCCTAGACATGTGGCAGCCACTAGGGGGCTGCAGAGAGCACCTATACCAGCATGCCTTGCAGTTGATGCCCCACAGGGCTTTGCTAGTCCTGGACAGGTTGTCTATATGGTATCACTCCCTATTTCATGCCCTTCTTTCCTCCACTTCGACTCTGAGGCTTTCAGAGGCCTACTATGCTAGGCATATGATAGCCACTAGAGGGCTCCAGAGAGCACCTATCCTAGGAAGCCTTGTAGTAGAGGTCCTCCAGCATCTTGCTAGCCCTAGATGGGTAGTCTCTATGGTATCAATCCCCATTTCACATTCTCCTTTTCTCAACCCCACCAGGCTTTCAGGGGCCTAAAGATGAATGCTACACATTTGAGACTAGGGCAGGGGCAGGCAAAATACAGCCTACAGGCCAGATCCAGCCTGCCAGGCAATTTCATCTGGCCCGTAGGCGCCCACCAACTAATTGTATCCCACCCAGCTTGTGCAATTAGGAGGCTTCAAAGAGCACCCATCCCAACACATCTTGCAGTGAAGGCACCCCAAGTCCTTGCTAGCCCTGGAAAGGTCCTCTCTATGTTATCACCTCTGACCTTTTCTCCACTATGCAGGCTCTCAGGGACATATACTAGACATGCAGCAGCCACTAATGGGCTGCAGAGAGTAGCCATCCCACCCTGCCTTGCAGTGGAGGTCCTTCAAGGCCTTTTTAGCCTTGAATGCATCCTTCCTATGGTATCTCACACCACCTTTCCTCCATTATGCTCCCCTCCAGGCTCCATCAGGGCCCCATGAGTGCAGAGAACCACACCATCCACCCAGACTTCATCCTCCTGGGGCTGTCAACCCATCCAGGGCAGAGGAAGCTCCTCTTCTCCCTCTTCCTGGTCATGTATGTGGTGGCAGTGATGGGCAATCTGCTCATTGCCCTCCTCATCCACTGGGATCCCCGGCTGCATGAGGCACCCATGTACTTCTTCCTCAGCCACCTGTCACTGGTGGATGCCGCCTTCACCTCGGTGACAGTGCCCAAGATGTTGGCCAACCTAGTGGCTGACAACAAGGCCATCTCCTACGCTGGCTGCTTGGCCCAGATGTACTTCTTCTTTGCCTTCGGGGTCACAGACAGTTTTCTGCTGGCTGGCATGGCTTATGACTGCTACGTGGCCATCCGGGACGCCTTAAGATACACAGCAGTGATGAAACGTGGACTGTGTATGGGGCTGGTAGCTGGGTCATGGATCGTGTCCCACCTCCACTCCTTGCTCCACATTGTGCTCATGTCCCGTCTCTCCTTCTGTGCCTCACGGGAGATCCCCCACTTCTTCTGTGACCACCAGCCTGTCCTGGCACTGTCCTGCTCCTCCACCCACCTCATCGAGATGCTCATCTTCACTGAGGGTGCCTTGGTGGTCCTCAGCCCCTTTCTCTTCGTCCTGGCTTCCTACCTCCTCATCTTAGCCACTGTGCTCCAGCTGAAGGCTGGCACAAGGCACTGTCCACCTGCGGGGCTCACCTGGCTGTGGTCACTCTCTTCTATGGCACCATCACTGGGGTCTACTTCCAGCCCACAGCCTGCTACTCGGCTGCCAAGGGCCACATGGCCACACTGATGTACACTATTGTCACGCCCATGCTCAACCCTTTCATCTACAGCCTCCGCAACAACGATGTTCAGGGAGCTCTGCAGAGGGTGGTGGGACAAAAGGTGGAGGCATGTTAACTCCAGGGCTGACTGGACTGGGGAGGGCTTTGCACCCCCTTAGCCTTGGCCTAGTCACCCTTGACCTATCCAACAGGCCTCGCTCAACCCAGGGGAAGAGGTCTTTGCCAGGCTACATCCTCGAAGTAGAGGATTCTGGGGGGTGGGAATGGTGAGGAAGGGGCCCAGCCCTGTACAGTTGGGTATAGCACCTAAGTAGCTGCCCATGAGGCATATTAAGCTTAAAGAAATGAAATGATGACTCTAACAAGAGAGATTTGAGTCACTTGTCACATCAGATGAAGAAGGTGGAAACATTGACTCTAACCTTAAATTTATCTTAATCCTAACCCAGACCCTAACTCTTACTTTCCCTCACATACAACACCTAATCCTCAACCTAAATCTAACCCCAAATCCTAACACCTCAACCTAACCCTAACCCTCACACTAAACCTAACCCTAATCCCAATCCTAACCATCACTGTAACCATAACCTGAATCCCAAATTTTAACCCCAACCCCAAAACTAATCCAATCTCTAGCCCTACCTCTAATATGAACCCTAACCCTACACCTAACCTTCACCCAACACTAATCCTAGAACTAACCCAACCCTAAACCTTAATCCCAACCCCAAACCTACCACTAACATTAACCCTAACCCTACTCTACACCTCACCCAACCCTAACCTCAACTTCAATCTTAAACCTACCCCTACCCCAGCCCTAATACTTTCCCAAACTTAACACTAACCCTAACACTAACCTCAAACCGAAAACCAACATTAATTCTATCCTACCCCTAAAGCTCACCATTATTCTCACACAACCATAACACTACCCCAAATCTTAACCCCAAACCTACCCCTACCCCTAACCTACCCCTAACTCTACTTCTACACCAACCCCTAACCTTGTTCCTACCCCTATGACCCCAAACATAATCCTAAACCTATGCTCACTTAACCATCATCCTCACCCAGTCCTAACCCTACTACTAACTCTAACCCCAACCCCAAAACTAACTCTAATACTAAACATACCCCTACCCCTAACCTGTGCCATAATACTCATTCAACACTAACCTCAACCCCAACCCCAAACCTAACCCTACACCTACCACTACCCTACCCCTAAGCCTCACCCTCACCTTCACTCTCACCCTACCCCAACCTCAGCCCTCACTCTAACCATAACCTAAACCAAACACTAACCCCAACACTAAGCCCATCCATTAAATAATGACCAAAAGCCATCCAATCTGAATGATCTCATAAGTTGCTGGTAGCCAATCAGTAACAAGCATGTCACAAGTGGCATGGGCAACCAATGTGTGTGTCAGGCCAGGCCTGGGCACCAAATTAAAAGGGGGCCTCAGCTCTGTCCCACAGGGTTGGGTGCAGGAATCTGGGCCCCTTTTCCTCCTGACTACCACCCTGATCCTATCTCCCTCCCCCAGTCCCACCCTGTGGTACCCATGTTGTTGTCTTAATGACTTGGGGGATCAGGACCGAGGGACAAACTTCCCATGAGAAGGGAGAAAAGAATGACTTCCTGGTTTGCCACTTGTCAAGAGACTGAAACAGGTGTGTCTATCTTACAGAAGGTCCCTGGGGTCAGAGGAGTTTCTATGAAGATGGGTCACATAATAGGGCTGCCTACCCTCTGGGATTGGCCAGGAGTCTGCCGGAATCTAACCCCTTAAGGAGACGATCCTCCAAGCCCAAAGGGAGGTAATCCCAACTACGATCAAAGGGGGCAAGAGGGCGCAAAAGCCCCCATGGCTCACCAAAAGCATACGGGAACATCTCCTAGCTAAAAGGGAGGCGTACACCCAATGGAAGGGAGGAGCCATCACCAGGGAGGACTATACCTCGGTTGCTTGGGGCTGCAGGGGGGCAGTCAGGAAGGGCAAGGCAGAGATGGAACTGGGACTAGCAACCCTCATGACGGACAACAAGTCCTTTTTTAAATACATAGGGGGCAAAAAGAAGGTACCGGGTAACATGGAACCTCTGCAAGACACACTAGGAAATCTGGTTGTCAAACCAGACAACAAGGCTAACCTATTTAAGGATTTCTTTGCCTCCATTTTCCTCAACAGGGACCAGATCAGCCTGTCTGCCGGGACCCCCTTAGGCCCCAGGGGAGGTGCACCCAGGCCTAGAGTCAGTGAGAATATAGTCAGGGAAATTCTGGAGGGACTGGATGTATCTAAATCATCTGGTCCTGACGTTCTCCACCCCAGAGTGCTGAGGGAATTAGCAGAGGTCATTGTGGGACTCCTGGCATGGCTTTACGAGCGCTCATGGTGCTCTGGTGTGGTGCCAGAGGACTGGAAAAGGGCCAATGTGGTTCCCATTTTCAAAAAAGGGAGGAAGGAGGACCCAGGGAACTATAGGCCAGTTAGTCTTACCTCAATCCTGGGTAAGCTTTTTGAGAGACTTATCCTGGCGCATGTCCACGAGGGGCCAGCAGGGGAGATTATGCTTAGGGGCAACCAACATGAGTTGTCAGACCAGCCTGGTGGTCTTCTATAACCAGGTCACAAAATCCTTAGATGCAGAGGTAGCATTGGACGTAGTCTTTCTGGACTTCAGGAAGGCTTTCGACACTGTCTCTCACCCCATTCTCATAAAAAAACTAGGGGACTGTGGCGTTGACACCTACACAGTCAAATGGGTCGCTAACTGGCTGGAGGGCCGC